>NC_089759.1:2966656-2981656 GCF_040412425.1 Macrobrachium rosenbergii | reverse complement strand
AAAATACCAAGCTAATATTATTTCCAATGCGCGTCATATCGTTGATAATTAAATATCTGTATCTCTAATGTCTGTTGTTCAGTAAGATTATGAATACGTATCGTGGATTGATTTAACTAATTTTCTATTGTGTCGATACCAGAAGCTCATTTATTTGTTCTGTTAAGGCAGTATTTTTGTTAAAGCTAAAATAAGAGTATCGGCAATTTTCTCTAAAAAACCAAGTGCCAGCAATGTTTATATCGACTATTAAAACAATAAAACCATCGAGAAAGTGGTGGATTTGAGTGTTTTTAACGAAGAAAAAGTAAATGCCATAAAAATATCAATATGACGGTGTTTTCAACATTAATGATAAATTCAAAAACACTAAGGAGGCAAGTCAATCTAATTTTCTGCCTTGTTCCAAAATTATGTTTCAGATGGATCCATTTCAGAGGTCCACACCACATTTGTTATTCCCCGTCGCCATTGGGGAATAGCTTGTGCTTACATGAGGTACATGAAAGAAAATTAGGTATATTTTATATTTGCACCAAGATAAATAGTTGTTGCTTTCAGCTGGATAAGTCTAATGATGTCTTTTCCTATTTCATTACGCTTTATAAAATATTAATTATACACTGCCAGATAATAGCCTTTTCACTCGAAGGGAAAACAAAGCAATTAGATATGCCATGCATTGGTGAAAATTATAATCACTTATATGAACCTGCTTTCATATTAAAATAACATCTCTAAATGTTTATAAATATTTAGATAAATATTTCTCTAAATGTTTATAAACAGGATGTTTATATTTAATTTGATTGTTTATTTGATTTGTGTAACCACAGGTAAAGATATGTATTCTTACCAGGAACTGTGAAGAAGGTCCAAGGAATAAAAAATATCGCAGTCACCCAGGTACGTCAATATAACGTTTTCTATGAGGGTTGACAAAATTTCCCATTCTTTTCTTTGCAACACCAGAAGTTTTCGAGGCTTCAAGATGAAGTTTTCTTTTAATTTTTAATGTTATCAGTCTCTTATTTAGCAGTGCTTAAGGCGATGAATCATTTTGAGCAAAATCATGTGCTAGAAATTTCTTCTGATCATTTACATATGGAAAGCAACATGAATAATAATAATAATAATAAGTGGTACGAACACCAACCTGAGGGAGTGATAGAAAACGACCAGGCAAAGACCCTCTGGGACTATGGTATCAGAACAGACAAGGTAATACGTGTCAATAGACCAGATGTGACGTTGATTGACAAAATCAAGAAGAAAGCATCACTCATTGATGTCGCAATACCATGGGACACCAGAGTAGATGAGAAAGAAAGGGAAAAAACTGATAAGTATCAAGACCTGAAAATCGAAAGAAGAAGGATATGGAATATGCCAGTAGAAATTATACCCATAATCATAGGAACACTAGGCACGATCCCAAGATCCCTGAAAAGGAATCTGGAAAAGCTAGATGCCGAAGTAGCTCCAGGACTCATGCAGAAGAGTGTGCCACTAGAAATAGCGGACATAGTGAGAAAAGTGACGGACCCCTAAGGTTAGGCAGGACACAACCCGGAACCCCACACTATAAAACCCACCCAGTCGAATAGGATGACTGTGATAGACAAAAAAAAAAAAAAAATAAAATAAAATAATAATAAAAATAATAATAATAATAATAATCTTGTACAAGGTCCACAATAATGAAGATGAACCCAGGACAGGGTTCGAAAGCTTTTTATACATTTTTATAAAGTCCTACATTCTACCACTGATATATTATTGTGGGCCTTATACAAAGCTATTCCTGTTTTCGGCATTAAGAGTTCTACACAACAGCAATAATAATAATAATAACAATAATAATAATAATAATAATAATAATAATAATAATAATAATAATAATAATAATAATAATAATAATTTGGCAGCAGACCCTCTTTTAAACAGGTTCTATTGAATATTATTGCTGCTTCAGCTGCATTTATTTTGTAGAAGACTTTTTCTATTTTCCTTATTGCGGACTTCTCTTCAGTGGAGGTGCGTGCTAACAGCTCGCCTATATTTGTCATTTCATGGGGGAAAAGTCAAAATCTGGATTCTGCTTCTTTATATATTCTATACAGTTAGTTATATTCAATTGTTGCCGCGACGCGTTTCGACAGACTCTTCTGTCATTCTCCAGCGGGAGCTAGTAGAGGACTAGCAGATTGCCGCCAACTAGGACTAGGATAAGGATAGGGAAGTGAGGAATAGGGGAGAAGGAAGAGTACCCCTGGATACAATCCAGTTAAGCCTGACGGCGGATACTCGGGATGGGAAAGGGGGAAGGAAAAAGGGAGGGAAAGTGAAGTAAAGTAGAAGAGAGAAGAGTGAGGGGCAGACCCTCTTGCGAAGTTAGATTTATGGTTAGTCACCATGCAAGGACCAGACAGAGAAGAAAGGCTCGGAATATGGTTTGTTGGTTCATCGCCAGAAACTGGCTTTGATATTAAAAGTTGGTAAGATTGAGATGTACAAACAATTATGTATATTTAATGATTTGCAAATTATTGATTTATACTATTATTATTGTTATTATTATTATTATTATTAATCTTGTAAGTAATTAATTAATTTATGATTATCATTATTATAATTATAATTTTTTTTTTTTTTTTTTTTTTTTTTTTTAATCAGTATTTATATACTTAGGTCTGGGGGGGTCACAATTGACCTTAGGTTCAAGTCTACTCCACCAGTAGTGATCTCTGACTTGGTTGAGGGTGAGATCTCTAGTGGTTGTGAATAAGTTTTCGTCTTCTAAACTTAATTTGTCCCAAGTTTTCTGCCCAAGCCTATGGAACCTGACATTCAGAGGCTCTAATTTGGAGTGATCATGCAACTCCCTTATTGTGTTGTAGTAGGGGGGACTTTCCCTATATGCTTGCCTCAGAGCTTTATTCTGCACTGCTTGCATTTTACTAAGTGCTGTTTTACTCAGTGCACCAAATATGATGGCTGGGTATTCTAACTGTGGCCTGGCTAGTGATTTATATAGTTTAAGTTGGGTTTTTGTGGACAGTCCTTTGAATCTTTTTAATCTACTAGCAGATTGCATAGGTCCTTCTGAATTTATACACGGGCTTCAGCGGGGGGTCATGGATGGCGAATTCTGATTGGTTGCAGTCAGCGAACTTCAAGCCAAATTTCTGCGGCGAAGCTCGATCCTGACAGATCTTCGCAACCTGGGAATGTCATTCATTCCAGCGTTCCCATTGGCCTGCCGTTGCGTGATGTCATGCCGGCTGACATCATCGGTAGTTTGGCTGCTATCATTCATCCGCAGCCCAATAGCAGCCAAACTACCGATGATGTCAGCCGGCATGACATCACGCAACGGCAGGCCAATGGGAACGCTGGAATGAATGACATTCCCAGGTTGCGAAGATCTGTCAGGATCGAGCTTCGCCGCAGAAATTTGGCTTGAAGTTCGCTGACTGCAACCAATCAGAATTCGCCATCCATGACCCCGCTGAAGCCCGTGTATAAATTCAGAAGGACCTATGCAATCTGCCAGTCCTCTACTAGCTCCCGCTGAGAATGACAGAAGAGTCTGTCGAAACGCGTCGCGGCAACAATTGTATATAACTAACTGTATAGAATATATAAAGAAGCAGAATCCAGATTTTGACTTTTCCCCCATGAAATGACAAATATAGGCGAGCTGTTAGCACGCACCTCCACTGAAGAGAAGTCCGCAATAAGGAAAATAGAAAAAGTCTTCTACAAAATAAATGCAGCTGAAGCAGCAATAATATTCAATAATAATAATAAAGGAAAATTTTTCATAATATTAACTTAGTTACAGTAGGAAATGGCCGTAACATAATGAACACTAACATAGAATAAAAGGACTGTCAGAACCGCAATTTTGTTAGAAACCTAAGACTAGCGATTATTTCTGTTTGTTTTGGGGGGGCGGGGACATTATACACCACAAAGAATAGTTTTCCTTTTCATGCTATTGGGAATGTCAGTCTTACTATTTTATCGTTTCTTAATTCGCCATATGCATGGTAACTCTAACTCTACGGATTATTAACCCTGTCTATCAGATGAGTACCCTTATACCTTTTTATCGGATCAATTATTCATTACTTTTAAATATTCAGTGCTCCGAATTGAAAAACAATATTTAAATATATGCAGTTAAATCTAAGTCATAAAATGTCTAAATATACAATTAATCATTAAAATTACAAAACGTTTCGTTTTCCACTAAAAGATACCTATCTATCTAGCATTGAAATCTCCACGCAATTAATTCTGGCAATATTTCTGTTTGGCTCGTAAAGACCACAGGCCCACACCAGGCCTCATACTCCCTTTCACATTTAACCTTAGGGCGAGGGGACGTGCTGGTATAAGGCCAGCTTAATCAACTAAACAAATCTTGAAGTTGAATAGTGAACTCTTAGACATATAATTTTAATATTCAGTATTAGTTAATTGTAAAGATGCATTATAATTTAGAGCTCTCGATCAAGCCTTTTAACCATGGAAAATGTCTAATACCAGCCTCTATAAGCAAACGTTAATATTTACATTGGATCACTTAATTATTACTTTCAAATATTTATTGCACCTAATCTAGACACCATTTTTAAATATACAGTCAAATTTAAGTCAGAAAATGTATAAATGTAGAAATAAACATTAAAATGACAAGGCTTTTTGTTATCCACTAAAAGATACCTATCTATTTAGCGTTGAAATCTCCACGCAGTTAAATCTAGCAATACGTCTGTTTGGCATGTCAAGACCGCAGGTTCCCACCAGGCCACAAACACCCTTTCACAATTAACCTTATGGCGAGGGGACGTGCTAGTATAAGGCCATCTTAATCAACTAAACAAATCTTGAAATCAAATATGTGAACGCGTAGACATAATTTTAACATTCAATATTAGTTAAGCGTAAAAGATGCATTACTATTTGGAACCAAAGTTGTAAACAGAATAAAAACCTCGATTAAGTCCTTTAATTATGGAAATTCTCCAATATCAGTTGTAATCTGCAAACGTTAATCACAGGACATTAATCTTCAATTAGTGCAAAGAATTTTCATTTAAAAGATAATTAAAGATTATTATATATGTCATGAGACAGATGGAGCGTACAGTGCAGTAGGGTGACAGACCCTCTTGCTCTTTGCATGCCCAGTCATGACCTTTGTTTTAGTGGAAAAGATAAATATCAAAACAGGAATATATCTACATATGACCAGTCTACTTATGTATACATACAGCTACCAATACATACATACATATATATATATATATATATATATATATATATATATATATATATATATATATATATATGTCTGTGTGTGTGTGTGTGTGTGTGTTAGCAAAAACAAAAGAAAAAATAATAATAAGGAATCTTTGACAATACCGTCAAAAATCCTTTTACCTCCGAACTACAATAAGCATTTACACAGAAAAATAAGCCTGACAGAATTAGGATTTGATTATAAAACTAAACTGAGCTACAATTTTCTTATATAGAGTTAAATTAACAATAAAAATTACGGGTGTCCTAATGATAATAACAAACTCTGCAAGTTATTCAGATGGCTGGGGTACTCACTCTACCGATCACTAACACCACAAATCACAAAGGTGTCTTTTAGCTTTGATCACTTTAAATTTCACTGGATTACGTAATAATAATTTTAATATATTCACAAGTAATAAATCCAGAAGCCATTTACGTCAGATAATGTGTAAAAATGCCGGTAGTCGAAAATATAGACTATCCGTAATCTCTAAAAGATACCTATCTGTGGATCATTGAAATCTCCACGTAATTAACTCTGGGAATCTGCGCTCATTCCTTTTCACACCTTGTATGGTGTCTTCTTGTTACATTTCTTCAATATTAGTCTTCCTTTAATAATTGCTCGTCTACCTTTCATATATGTACCGCCAGCTTACTCATTTCATCAATTTTCATCGCCCCTTTGTCAATATTTCCCGATTATTTTCAAGTGTCCCACTTTACTATGACGTTTTCTCTCGTTCCCTAAATAATGTTCCTACTCTCCTTGTTTCTCTCATTTCTTGCTTTAGCATTACGATTTTCCTTTGTCTTTCCTCTACATTTTACTCCATCCCATTATCTACTTATCTCGCTCATTTGTCCCTCATTTCCTTTGTTCTTCACGTCCCCCCTTTGCAAGTGCATGATTCCCTGCAGATGGTAGCATCTGCTGGACACCTTTAAGGCAATTCGTCACTACCTGGTACTAAAGTCAGTTTGGTTAAATACAGTTTTGTTTGCATATTTCCTTTTTCAATGGAGAAAATAAAGAGAAAGTCATCCAGACAATGTGGAATAGGATCTAAGATAAAACTGTTTCTGATGCTGTTGCAAAGACCACTATTACTCCTATTTATTATTATTATTATTATTATTATTATTATTATTATTATTATTATTATTATTATTATTATTATTATTACCACCGGTACCTGTTGTTATTTTCAGAGCACATTACTGAAAGTTAATAGAAACTGGAACAGAGGGGGAACTTGCTCAATCCTATTAACTCACGCAAAATTCTACATTCGATGCGATAAACCGTAACTTTGCACACTAAATTCTTTCATAAGAATATAGTACAGAAGTCATTCATAGAATTATTGTATAGACAATGGCTCATTTATTTTCACTTGATAGAAGTAACTAATGAAGTCTATTCACTATCCCCAATCAACTGAGGTTGAGAATGGTCTAACGGTTAGCATAATGTCACTTGAAGTGATGGAGGCCCCATATGGCTGATTTCGTAGCCTCTCTAATGCGAAAGGTGAAACGGTTGAGGAAGCCTCTCTAATTATCGATACGAGGTGTCATTATTCAAGTTGATGGCGGCTAATACAAAGAATGATTAAATCATAAAGCTTAATTTCTTAAAATGGAACTTCAACCCTGCCAAAGTTCGTTAGGTAATAATTCATAAATCAAATGGGCAAAAGTGAAATAAAATATTATCTGGGAAATACTCTTAAATGAACCTTTCTTGAAAAAGTGAACGGAACTTAGTCATTAAAACTGTGCCCGTAACGCAGTTTTCCAACGGACGCGGGAGCACTTCAAACAGTCCCAGCTGAGCCAAAAGGACACCACATTAGAACCCCAAAAATGAAGCCTTTTTCAGCCTTCTGCAACAAATGAATACTGCTCACCCCACTCCTATTTCTAATGTCAATACGTGGGGTCGTTTGCGTGGACTCGGACATTCGTTTATGAATGACAATGTTTAAAGCAAAGACTGCGTCCGTTAGAAGACCATGACCCAATGAAACGCGCTTCTAGGGAAACGTCTATTGCTCCAGTGGTCTGCTAATGATCGCCTTTGCCCAGGCGGGATGACGATAGCAGATCGGGGGTGAATTTCTTTCTCTGCTGCCGTTACTAATCTATTTCTATTTATGAATGAATAATTTATCTAGAACGGAGTTATTGTCGGAAACAAGAATATTATAAGACAATGAATAAATTGATACACTGATGTGATAAAAATTTTACGGTTGAATTCTCTTAGAAGTAAGCCCCTTAAAAGAAAGGGGGAAAAAGTTTCTCTGTCTGTCTGTCTGTCTGTCTGTCTGTCTCTCACCTTCGTGATGGTCGTGTTTGATTTAACCATTCAACCATCAGATTGGCAGCTACTTAAGATGTAGAATAAGCAAAACTCTCTCTCTCTCTCTCTCTCTCTCTCTCTCTCTCTCTCTCTCTCTCTCTCTCTCTCTCTCTCTCTAGGCATAAAATCGGTCTAAACATCTGAAAATATGTCAAAAAAAAAAAAAAAATAGTTACCCGCAAAAGACAGGAACATGAAATTTATTCCGTACTTTTGCAGTGGGAAAATAACTATAATAATAATAATAATAATACTATCCTGTACTGGGT
The DNA here is from genome assembly GCF_040412425.1 of Macrobrachium rosenbergii. Classification (NCBI taxonomy): domain Eukaryota; kingdom Metazoa; phylum Arthropoda; class Malacostraca; order Decapoda; family Palaemonidae; genus Macrobrachium; species Macrobrachium rosenbergii. Next base: position 2,973,700 of record NC_089759.1, on the reverse strand, counting down.
TTCGGGAGAGGAGGGACTGGTTGAGGGTGGGTGTGGTGGTGGGGGAGGGAGGCTGAAAAAATATAAGATTAGTGACAAATAAACTCCATTTATCTCACAACACTATCAACGTTCGTAGTTTAATACTTCCTTTCGTCACTGTCGGGTAAGGGGGGTGGGGAGTGTTACGGGTTTCCAGATCTCAATCAAGATAGATAGAATATAGAATTTAGGCCAAAGACCAAGCGCTGTGACCTATGAGGTCATTCAGCGCTGAAAGGGAAATTGGCAGCAAAAAAAGGACTGAAAGGTGTAACAGGAGGAAAACCTCGCAGTTGCACTATGAATCAATTGTTAGGAGAGGCTGGAAAGTAAGATGGAAGAAAGAGAATACGAACGGAGGTACAGTTAAAGGAATGAACGAGGCTGCAGCAAGGGGCTGAAAGGACATTACAAAGAACCTTAAGTAATGCCTACAGTGTACCGCATCAGGTGCACTGACGGCACTAACCCCCTACGCAGAGATCTCGATCAAAAACATAAACCAACGTGTTTCCTGTGACTGTACGAACAGCGGTTTGTTTTAACAGCCTGCAAGGAGAATCAAATAAATAACAGGAGTTTATTTTTACGGTTTAAAGCAAGATGCAGCATCAATTGCAGTTTGATTTATGAAATTTAGACTATCAAGACAAGCACTGGGGCACCATCGGCCATACAGAGCTTAAGACATTGAAAAGAGAGAGTTGGAGTGGCCGCACAGCAAGATAAACGGATCCAAAAATTAATGGAGGTAAAACCCTACAGTTGCACTGACCACCAACGGTTAGAGAGGTTAAACAGCAAGACTGAAGAAAGGAAGTGGGAATGGAGACAAAGTAAAACGCTAAAAAGTAGGTACAGCTAGGATCTGCAAGGGCGCTGAAAACACTCATTAGCAATGCCTACAGTGCTCCACATAAGATGCAATGACGGCACTACCTTCGTACGGAAGTATCGGTTAATATTTAAAGATATAAAGGTGCAGTAAATTGCAGGAGATATATTGAGAGGTGTTATGATTTTTATTTAAAAGTTTTTTTTTCATTGCTTAATATGAAAAGAGAAATCACTTTGCTTTTCAAAACTATGCAAATAATTATCTCTATTTTGTGAGCAATTTACTTTATCTGGAATTACATCGTACAAAAACACTACCACCGTTACATTTTGCTAAACATCCTTGACCAATCAAAAGCTACTAACCATTCATAGAACAAATGAAAGGAGAAAGGGTTACGAATTACTCCTTTTGTAAAAATGATATTGAAAATAACTGAAAGGTTGATGTTTGTTGTAATAAAAAGATTTTACTGGCAGAGGTATAGGTTTTATCAATAAAAACATAAGCGCGAGGCTCAGCGCAAGCACACGAACATACACACACAAACATATACAAGGTAGAGGAGAGAGCAGTTTATTATTGAAAAATAGATTCTTTGCTCATATTGTAATTGAACTTGATCCTCCTTTAAGACTGCGTAAACTAGTAACTTAATCTATGCTTTAAAAAAAAAAACTGCTTATAATATGTCTTGGAACTGATAGACTGTAGAGATGAAAATGATTTATTATGGATGGGCTAGTAACTGACAAAAATAAATAATTGCTGACAACCTGCAGGGTAGAATCTTTTGGTGCCACCCTTCTAAGAGATAAACAGGCGTATGATGCACGCATATATATATATATATATATATATATATATATATATATATATATATATATATATATATATATATATATATATATATATATATATATATATATATGCGTTTCTATTTTGTTTTATAATTTATATATCGATGTTTTATGTGATTTTTGTAAGAAGTTTTTAATCATTGCAGCCTTGAAAATGCGACTATAGCAATTGTCGTGAAACGTCGGCATAATAAACGTATTGTAATAATGGTGCCCTTTCCCTTCGCCTTCGAGACTATATATACATATATATATATATATATATATATATATATATATATATAGAGAGAGAGAGAGAGAGAGAGAGAGAGAGAGAGAGAGAGAGAGAGAGAGAGAGAGAGAGAGAGAGAGAGAGAGAGAGAGAGAGAGAGAGGCTGTTGAAAGCTAGCTGTTCCTGGAAAACTTCACAAAACTTCCGTGTGGTTCCTCACCTAGACCAATATCATTAGAAGTCGTGAGGAGACTCGGTATTATCCGACCGTGAAACCAAGAGGCCTTGTCAGTTAATTAGCTATCCATTGCAAAGTGGCCCTAAAAGCAAGTTGCATGTTCGATGAAGATTTGGTCTCAAAGCAGACTGACCGAGGAATAGTTATTTGAGGTTCTCATTGGCTCTTAGTTAATTATTCGAAGACTACCGTGAGTTTTTACTCCATGTATTTTGTCTTTCTTATGCTTTTTAGAATACTTTGTTGCTTATTAGTCAACATGCTGAACAACGAATGTAAGCGCGGTCTCATTTATTTTTTTTTCGCTACATCAGTAGCATTCATTTATTAATGTAAGTAAAAGAGATTCACCCACGTATTAATTAACAGGAAAAAGTACTCTTTGGTGGCTAAATTCATACTAAAAGGAGAATGGGTTTTTGGTTTTCTGTAAAAGAAAACTTGTGCCAGCTTTGCCTGTCCGTCCGCACTTTTTTCTATCAGCACTTTTTGCTATCCGCACTTTTCCTATTCGCCCTCAGATCTTTAAAACTACTGACACTAGAGGGCTGCAAATTGGTATGTTGACCATCCACACTCCAATCATTAAACTTACCAAATTACAGCCCTCTAGCCTCAGTAGTTTTTATTTTATTTAAGGCTAAAGTTAACCATGATCGTGCTTCTGGCAACGATATAGGATAGGCCACCACCGAGCCGTGGTTAAAGCTTCATAGACCGGTGCTCATACACCGAAAGACAGATCTATTTTCGGTGGCCTTGATTATACGCTGTAGCAGCTGTACAGAAAACTCGATTGCGTCGAAGACACTTCGGCGCATTTTTTACTTGTTTTATTTAGATGCAACGCACATCGTTCTGCCACGAAATAATCATCATTAAGTAGGTATTAGGAACAGATTATCCGTAGGCGTCGTATTTACAATTTGATGTCCGGAAAGTGAATAGACTTTATTCTTCACGTCTAGTACCAGATCACTTCAGGCAGCGATGCTTCAACCTTGTTTGCAAAGGTCATCTGCAAATTTTCCTTGTCTACCTCAAAAGTAAAGACGACTGCTCTGCTAACAAAGGTAATACGAGGCTAAGTCACAAAGCACAACGAGTGAATTGAATTGAATATAGAATTTAGACCAAAGGCCAAGCACTGGCACCTGTGAGGTCACTCAGGTCTGAAAGGGAAATTGACAGCAAAAGGTTTGAAAAGTGTAACAGGAGGAAAAACTCGCAGCTGCACTATGAATCAATTGTTAGAAAAGGGTGGAAAGTAAGACGGAAGAAAGAGAATATGAAAGGAGGTACAGTAAAGGAACGAAAGGGGTTGCAGCTAGAGGCCGAAGACACGCTGCAAAGAACCTTAAGTAATGCCTACAATGCACCGCATGAGGTGCACTGACGGCACTAACCCCTTACGGGCCAAAGCACAAGGAAAAGGCATGCCAACAACGCCACTGCTATGCCACCTGGACCTGGCTTTGGATTCGGATCCATTCCGTAATCCTTTGTCTTCGTTGAAGGAAGTCATTACTGTCTTCAAAGGTTCAGAAAACATACAAGAATGACTTTCTTCTTAAAAACGCGTTTTCCATGGGTTTGAATGGGAATACAAGAAATTAATTCTGATTTTTTGAGAAAAACCATTAAAGAATTTCCATTAAAAAAAATCCTTCAAAAAGGGTCCAGAGATTAAGAAAAATGTGACTTCTAAGCGTTGCACCTTACATAAAAAAAAAAGAAATACAAATGCATTACGCACTGATGTAAAACAACCTTGCATTTCACATACATGCTTACTGCCTAATACCAGGAAATTGCTGCTGGAAGAAAGGATACACTGACCATTTTCATTTATTAATAAGAACTCGTAAATTGAGAAACAACGGAGAAAAGACATTTTGTATTGAATAATTAAAGAGATAGCTGCTATGCTTGATTTAAAAAGAACATAAAGAGGGGATTGCCATGCTGGATGCAAGTGTATATATATATATATATATATATATATATATATATATATATATATATATATATATATATATATATATATATATATATATATATATATATATATATATATATATTAATTTTACCACATACACAATTGTTCTGTGCATTAGTAGAATTACTAACAGGACCTCATTCAAACTGGATGGTACCTAATTGAGTATTTATTTAGAAAAAGTTACAAGCTTTCTTGGACAAACAGTCCTCATTATCAAGTATCCGTACATTGTACGGATACTTGATAATGAGGAATGTTTGGCCAAGAAAGCTTGCAACTTTTTCTGAATAAATACTCTGATATATATATATATATATATATATATATATATATATAGAGAGAGAGAGAGAGAGAGAGAGAGAGAGAGAGAGAGAGAGAGAGAGAGAGAGAGAGAGAGCCTGGAAACCAAACATTGCAAGCCTTTCATTTCGGAGGAACCAACGTTTTAATCCCTGGGCCGCTCACTCAGCTTGTCACAAAATGGCCACAGAGGTAATTAGAAATTGTTAGTGGACAAAAGAGGCATCGCCGCAAGAGGCACCGTCAATTATGCAAATGTTGTTTCCACGAGGGATCCTTAAGAGAACGAACTGTCAACAACGGGAAAATAAGTAGGTCAAATTTTGGTAACGGATCAACACGCTAAAGACTCAGGTACACCTCGCCTTCTTCTCTCTCCCACGTTCCTGAGCGCTCCCCTCTTTTACCACTGCTACGAAGAAGAAGAAGAAGAAGAAGAAGAAGAAGAAGAAGAAGAAGAAGAAGAAGAAGAAGAAGAAGAAGAAGAAGAAGAAGAAGAGGTGGAGGAGGAGCAGGAGGAGGCGAAGAAGTAAATTAGACTGCCATATGGCCAGCGCCGTCTGCTTATTCTACATATTCTGGCATTCCTTCCGGTTCAGGTAAAACGGACCTCAGGTATGAGAGGACAATTTTCGTCAAATTGTTGTTCTGTGATCTAAATACCACTATAATAAACGAGATTGTATGTTTTTCTTTCTAACTGGAATTTCAGAGATTTAAAAACTATGAACTCACAGAATTCTAAAATGAGTATCTCAAGCCCTCAACCATAAAAATATGAAAGAAAAATTGTACCATTACAATTTTGGAGTCAAATTTATTTTTGGAGCTTAAAAAAGGTACCGCTGCTAAATATTGATGATCATAGATATATTTATGGACATGTAATTCCATTTACATATAGGTGTAAACCTACAGGAAGAGGTTATGTTTGCATACATATATACATTCACTCATACATACATACACAATTATATATATATATATATTATATATATACATGAAGATGTTATGTTTGCATACAAGTATACATCCATTCACACATACATTTATACATATATATATACTGTACATATTATATATATACATGAAGAGGTTATGTTTGCATACACCTATACATTCATACATACATAAACACACACACACGCACACACACCCACCCATACACATACACACATATATATGTATATATATATATATATATATATATATATATATATATATATATATATATAATATATATATATATATATATATATATATATATATATATATATATATATATATATATATATAGAGAGAGAGAGAGAGAGAGAGAGAGAGAGAGAGAGAGAGAGAGAGATAATTTTAGTAGGTTTGAAAACATTTTTTTACTAGGTGCTTATCAATGCAATTTTTTGAAAGGAAATTAATTTTTATTCCATGTTAACCTTAATAAACTTCACGAAGCCAATTGAAAGAAAGAAGTTTGAGACCCAAAGACAATTTTACGCAGTAGATATTGAGGACACCTTCGAATATCTTTTACGTGATTTGTTGCCACAGTTTCGCTCCAAGTTTGTTTACTGAAGTTGCTCCTACCGAACTGTGGCCAAAAATGCGTGGAATTTTTTTTTTTTTTTTTTTGGGCGGGGGTTTGAGATAGGGGTGAGGGGGTCTTGAATTAAGCAAAAAAAGGGGGGAACCCTTTAGCCGGGTGATAATATCTAATGGTGGATAGTGGTAGTGGATGATTTTTTTTTATATATATATATATATATATATATATATATATATTAGTTATATATATATATATATATATATATATATATATATATATATATATATATATATATATATATAATTTTAATAGTTTCAAGTTCTGATATAATTCTTACGTTGTCTTTCTCCTTCATTAGAAAATAACAGTGATATCAAGTTCATTTTTGGCAATTCTTTCAAATTCTAATCAGATTTTTACAATGTCCTTAGTTCACAGGAAAATAAAAATAAATTGTAGGAAAGGGTTGTGAATATTTCTGTAGATGTAATCTGAATGTTTACATTAAATTCCTCTCAGTCAAAAAAATGAGACTAAAAATACATATATTTACACAAAGGAAACAGATGAATATAACTTGAAGGTTAAATTCCTTAGAAGCACGCGAAGTTAGTCGTAATTTATCAAATATATATGCACACTTGAATTAAAAAAAAACAAGTAAAAAATGCGCCGAGGTTTCTTCGACGCAATCGAGTTTTCTGTGAATCGTATAATCAAGGCCACCGAAAATAGATCTATCTTTCGGTGGTCTCGGTATAATGCTGTATGAGCCGCGGCCCAAGACACTTTAACCACGGCCTGTCCTATATTGTTGCCAGAAGCACGATTATGACTAACATTAACCTTAAATAAAATAAAACTACTGAGGCTAGAGGGCTGTAGTTTGGTATGTTTGATGATTGGAGGGGGGATGATCATCATACCAATTTGCAGCCCTCTAGCCTCAGTAGTTTTTAAGAACTGAGGGTGGACAGAAAAGTGCTGACAGAAAAAAAGTACGGACGAACAGTCAAAGCCGGCACAATAGTTTT
>NC_089759.1:2939156-2961656 GCF_040412425.1 Macrobrachium rosenbergii | reverse complement strand
CCAGAATTAGCGAGACATCAATCAGCAACGAATATAAAGACTAAACGAAGGCTAATTAAATACAACCTGCCAATCTACCATTTTTCTCGCGTTATGGATATCTTTTTAATGACTCGGATACGCCGGTTTAGAGAAAACAGACCGACAGACCACCGCATAGGAAAATTACAAGAACAGCTGAGAGCTGAACCGTGGAAGATTTATAATTATTTCTGGAAGCATGAAGACGCTCGTTTTCTCTTTAAAATTTCCTGCTGAACAAAAGAACTCATTATTCTACCTCAGGAAGAGCTATATGCATGAAACTGCGGTCTTTTTTTTAATTGCTCTTAAGAGTAATGTTAACTAGATTTACCGCAAACTTTAATTCATTTTGGAGATGGCGGTAACTTTTTTTGTGGAAAGAAGGTAAATATTTCGATACGAATTTAAACTAAGTGTGTGGTTTTGTATTCAGAGATATTCTTAAAGTATGACAGACGTTAAACTGGCTTCTAAAAATAACCACATGAAAGAAGACCTAAGTATTATGAAATATATAACAATGTCCTTGGAAAATATAAAAAAAAGTATATACTAATTTCATATTAAAATTTCTCTTGGAAAATATAAAAAAATATCTGAGACTATTTTAGGACACGTTGATTTGTCAGCATAAGTTATCACATGACTAAGGTCAGATCAAGGCAAATAATGTAACTTGCTAAATTCTCAGTGAATTGACCTATTTCAGAACTGAGCATATACAAAAAATAAACCTATCCATTTAAATAAATCAAATATACTTACAAATGCTATGATTATTATGGCCCAGTTTTCCAATTCTCATTCAAACACAAACATACACACACGCACATATACATATACAGTATATATATACATATATATATATATATATATATATATATATATATATATATATATATATATATATATATATACAATATATACACATATACAGTATATATATACAACATATACACATATACAGTATATATATACAGTGCATATATATAATGAATAAACTGTAATAGTAGCATTGCCAATGTGAAGTTTGGATACTTCAAGAAAAGCTTAATTAACAATGTCAATCTAAAGTATCCAAGAAAAACAGATAAAAAAAAAGTTAGATTCCACGATCTAGAAGTGAAAGGAGAGAAGAACTAATCAATCATTATACAAGAGAGGCGACAGGTGCTTTCAGGGCATATTTGCATCCATTAAAAAAAAATTCATAGATTCTTTCTACAAAAACTGCTGCTTTTATTGCTGATCTGTTCGAGTGAAATTAATCGAGAGGAATAGATTCACTTTCACTAACATTCTAAATCAGTAAGTTACGATTTCTGTTCCAAGCTTTGCTTCTGAGGCCGATGTTGTTGGCAACCAGAAGCCCTCATCTATCACAGACTCCGTGCATTACGTGTATGAAAGGGAAATGGAAAAGTTTCTTTTTTTATTTGTAGATTAATAATAATAATAATAATAATAATAATAATAATAATAATAATAATAATAATAATAATAATAATATACCTACAGTCTTTTATAATTGCATTTATTGACATTCAAGCACTTTTTTATGACACTTTTTGGCAAGTTACGATGTACTCGATACCTATCAGTCAATAACTGCAGCAGAAAATATTAGAAAAAATCATGCACGCTACTGCTAGTGTGATATTACCTTACCGAATATATGTGACTTTGCATTGGCACCAGTACACGAAAAAAAATAAGTTAGTTAGTCGAAAGTCTGGATACTACGAAAAAATAAAGATAAAAAAACGTATGGAGTTTTATTTCATACCGCCAAGCTCTTTGGATTTTGGGGCGGGCCTGAAATTAGGAATATTGTACGTATGATTAATAAGCTTTGATGGTATTTTAATGCCTTTGAAGTATTTCACGGGAGTTCTTGATTTATAACCTAATGGACGCATATCCAACAAAGTGTTCTCTCTCTCTCTCTCTCTCTCTCTCTCTCTCTCTCTCTCTCTCTCTCTCTCTCTCTCTATTCCGAAATACGGGCGGTTTGTTCAGTAGAAGCGTTTCAGGAAGTGAATGACATTTTTAATGTTTTTTCATGAGGGCTAGAAAATATGAGTTTATAGCAACAACGAAAACAAGTGCAGTAATAATAATAATAATAATAATAATAATAATAATAATAATAATAATAATAATAATAATAATAACTGTATTTACAAGTTGATCCAACTGAAGGTGTTCAAATAATAATAATAATAATAAGAAGAAGAAGAAGAAGAAGAAGAAGAAGAAGAAGAAGAAGAAGAAGAAGAAGAAGAAGAAGAAGAAGAAGAAGAAGAAGAAGAAAGAAAGCAAAAATCACCCTTTCTAATCCGTCATCATCTCTTACTAAAATGGAAAGCCCAAAGCAGCAATTCTTCCCCGGTGTTCACCGCGGGAGAAAGCACAAGTCCATCGAGGCAATCAGAATTCCAAAACAAATCTTATAATGATATTAAATTCCAGTCCTTGTCATCGAAACTCGACCGCAGGAACACATGACGCTGTATCGCGCCACCCTTCTCGTTATGGGGTTTTTATATCCCGGTCGTAAAACAGCTGAAGTCCTCCACTTGCGGCTGTTTTCATAAACCTCGGTGTTGTATTTATACTTGCAGTGAGTACGTTTACCCAGATCTGGAATTCAGCGAGGGAGTAAGAGTAGAATCTGAAGTATTTGCGTAGTGGTTAAATTAAAAGTGTATTTGAAATGCCGTGATATTCCTCCCTGCGCATGCGCGTGAACAGCTATAGATTTACGTACGTGGGAACGACCAGGAATAAAAGAGTAAATCTACTATTTATGCGTGGGATCTTTTTTTTCTTATCAAAAGTCTAAACAGAAAACCTTTGGAGTCAATTGAAGTTTTTTTCTTAAAATTGTGTTTATACTTGTTAGGCTTACTTCCAGCACATGATGAACAGTTTTCTCTAAATCTCTTACACTTGAACATCAAAGCAAAATAACTAGGCATATATATAAAATAAAATCTTACGGTTCGTCTGGTAGTCAAACTTCAAATACATTTTCATTAGATATGCAATCTCCTATTCTTGTGTTTTGGCAACATGGCTTCATAAAAATTCAAGCATCAACTGCGTATATTCACGACAGAACTCGTCAGGCTTAGCGTTACTGACTGTAACATAATGGACCCCAACCACCAAGCCCTCGACCCCATTATTTAGCCCCGACTCGAAAACTTGAATGTAGGCTGTCAAAATGGTGTTGATGGACCTCAATGGAAGTTTTTGGGAGCATGAATTGACGCCAAGGAAGAATAAGTAAGATTTTGAGAAAGACGAAAACAAGCATCAAAGAGATTTTAGTTCATTTTTGTTGCAGTCGGTCGAAGTGTGTGCTCTCTGAAAGCTTTCGTGTAAATAAATATTTCCCAATAAGCATCGAATGACCCCAGATTTAAAAGCATATTGACAACGTTGGTTATTTTGTCTGGCAGTTACAGGTGTTCCTCGCTAATGGTATTCATTTACTGGGAACATTTTTTTATTTTAAGTTTTATGTACTGGAAAAGGAGAGGACAGCCTGATCTTTCTGTCTCATCCAATTTAGGAAGATGTATGTACACGAAAATAAATAAGTGGATTATAAAGAAACTGACTTTGATTGAGTTTGTTTTTTATATTAAATCCATCACAAAACCAACCAAAAATCTTAATGTCTAATCATGGGTAATGAAATAAAAACAATCATTTTTCAACTGGAACTTGGACGGAGAATCCGTTTTCTACAACTGGAAATCCACAGAAAATATGATAACCGAAGTAAAGTAATTAACTTTACAAAATCCCTCGTTTGTATATGAGAGCCATAAAGCAAGTTTCTTGACTGAATTATTTCATTGAATAAGTATCACTAGTTTAGTCCCGAGGCGCTCTTTTGCTTTGAGGAATATTGCTTGTGAAATAAATATTATTGTAATAAACAGAAGCCTTGATGCTTCCTGAAGCACAAGGGAAATAACTCTGCGGTATTACTAGCTCTATCTAACTGTTTGCCGTCCTCTCTCTCTCTCTCTCTCTCTCTCTCTCTCTCTCTCTCTCTCTCTCTCTCTCTCTCTCTCTAAAAGGGAAATAACTCTGCGTTATTATTGGCTCTATCTAACTGTTTGCCGTCCTCTCTCTCTCTCTCTCTCTTCTCTCTCTCTCTCTCTCTCTCTCTCTCTCTCTCTCTCTCTCTCTCTCTCTCTCTCTCTCCCAACTGTATCCTCAGCGGAAGGCAACGAAAAATACCTTTATAAAAGACAAAAGTCGTTTGATATTATGAGAAAATAGAATGCCTTTAAGAAAATATTATATTAAATGCTTATGAACTAATGTTAGATTTAATGTTTATGAAATAATGACAGTGTTAATTTTTACGAAATATATGTGCTAAGAAATCTTCCGAGGAACAGTTAAACACAAGAAGCTATAAAGGTTTCTCCCTCTAAATATGAACGCAAAAAGCACCTGGGTTAATAATATCTTTATGACGCTTAATTTGAGTAGCATAACTGTTTAGGGTTCATAAAGACATACCTAACCAGGTTAACCCAATGTAGCAGTTATTTCAGAAGAACAAAGTTATACTATTTTGATATATTTACATATATATATATACATATATATAAATATATATAAATATATATATATATATATATATATATATATATATATATATATATATATATATATATATATATATATATATATATATATATATATATATTTAATATAAAGGTCCCAAAATAATTCGAAAAGGATTGTCACACAGCAAGAACGGAAGTGCCATTTCCGATACAACGAAAGCAAAAACATAACCTGAATATAAACTGCAATATATTATACAAACCACAGAGGCTGTAAACAGAGGCAGATACCAGCTACCATTACCAAAAAAAAAAAAAAAAAAAATAGAGTGAATTACGGAGTACAAATATTTTCGTGCGTGCAATTTCCGAGCCATCTGTCGACGCTTGAAATTTCAGAACGCAAATAGAAGAACAGCTATTTGTTTACTTTAAAAAAAAGGAAAAAAGAAAAGAATAGCGTGGACTTCAGGTAGGGCGAGGACGGAGCAACTCTGCCGTCCCACTTACCCGAATAGTTAAATCTCAGCCTCAGTGCTTTAGCATTAGGCCATGTGCTTTGACATGCTTGCTTTGACATGCTTCGAAGGCAGAGCAATTCGCTTATTCAAAACTAACTCTGCCAGGAACATTTTAACAGACGATTTAAAACGCTTGCTGCGGTTAGGAAAACCAGCGTTCACAGGAGCCGATACGCACCCCGGGGGCCGTCTTCCACACAAAGGCTTGTGTGCATGCTTGTGTCTGTGCATACACACACAAACACGCACTCACATTCATACACACAGATTGTTTACATCGAAGAGATGTCACAATATTAAAGGTTGTCGACACCAGAGAGAGAGAGAGAGAGAGAGAGAGAGAGAGAGAGAGAGAGAGAGTTTTACATAAGACTGGTGTCACAATAATAAAGGTTGTCGACACCAGAGAGAGAGAGAGAGAGAGAGAGAGAGAGAGAGAGAGAGAGAGAGAGAGAGAGAGAGAGAGAGTTTTACATAAGACTGGTGTCACAATAATAAAGGTTGTCGACACCAGAGAGAGAGAGAGAGAGAGAGAGAGAGAGAGAGAGAGAGAGAGAGAGAGAGAGAGAGTTTTACATAAGACTGGTGTCACAATAATAAAGGGTGCCGACACCAGAGAGAGAGAGAGAAAGAGAGAGAGAGAGAGAGAGAGAGAGAGAGAGAGAGTTTTACATAAGACTGGTGTCACAATAATAAAGGTTGTCGACACCAGAGAGAGAGAGAGAGAGAGTTTTACATAAGACTGGTGTCACAATAATAAAGGTTGTCAACACCAGAGAGAGAGAGAGAGAGAGAGAGAGAGAGAGAGAGAGAGAGAGAGAGTTTTACATAAGACTGGTGTCACAATAATAAAGGTTGTCGACACCAGAGAGAGAGAGAGAGAGAGAGAGAGTGAATTTACATAAGACTGGTGTCACAATAATAGAGGTTGTCGACACCAGAGAGAGAGAGAGAGAGAGAGAGAGAGAGAGAGAGAGAGAGAGAGAGAGAGAGTTTTACATAAGACTGGTGTCACAATAATAAAGGTTCTTGACACGAGAGAGAGAGAGAGAGAGAGAGAGAGAGAGAGAGATTTGCATAAGACTGGTGTCACAAAAATAAAGGTTGTCAATACCAGCGAGAGAGAGAGAGAGAGAGAGAGAGAGAGAGAAATACAATTCATTCTCTAAATTCCAAATGCAAAATAGCGTTTGACAGAGGTGTGAATGTTCTACTGTCAAAAAATTTAACGATCCATTAGGACCTTACTTTAGCAAGAAACATGAAGCTTAGTTGCACAAATCTTTCAAAATGGTTTCGACTGGAAATAAGCGAAGAAGAAATAAAGAACTTAGGCTGACGCAGTTTCCACCAAACGACTTAGTTTCCCTACGTGGAAAAGAAAGAAGTATGCTAAACAAATCAAAGATTGTTTGCAGTGCCTACCTACTCCGTGGTCAGACATAAAGATTTACGGCCGCCTGAACCATAGACTTGTGTGTTCAAGAACAGCTGTAGGGGTTCTGTCACACAGTATACGGATTGCTGTGTATGGCTCTCCCTGCGTGCAAATACAGGGAGTCTTCGCTCACTATTTCAGGTATTGTGGCTCATGTGGTCTGTTGTCAGTTCCTTAGCAACGATATAAAGGTAGACATTTTTCAGAATGGAATGGAAATCTGAACAGAAGCAGATACCGTTTCCTTTCTTAAGGAGACCTTGGAGATTTTTCATTAAGTTTTTTGATAGTGTTTGTAAAAAACTTGCTGTACAGCAAAAGCTCACAGCTTTTGGGCTTTAGGTAGAATAGGTCTTTGCCCATAGAACAGCGGGTGTTTCCATGTGAAGAGTTCATCTTATTTCGTCCATACGAAGTTTAGTTACTGATGTTTACAAGAAGTGCATACCAATAAACGATATGGTTTCATTTTAATAATAATAATAATAATAATAATAATAATAATAATAATAATAATAATAATAATAATAATAATAATAATAATAATAATAATAAAGAACCTTTTCAATGATAAACTATACTGAGAATATTTGGACATGCGATAAAAAACATTTGCATATACTCATGCTGTTGTTTCAAATAGTTATGCTTTTGCTTAGTTAACTTCCTGAAACATGTACTGACTTAGCTGGAAAGAGAGAGAGAGAGAGAGAGAGAGAGAGAGAGAGAGAGAGAGAGAGAGAGAGATCAGTATAAATAGAAATGGAGAATCTTCCCCCGTTACTGAATAACCTATAGAAAGTCCTTCCCAAACAAGAATCGATAATTAGAAGGGAATTTGCAGCTTCATTAGGAACGCGAAAACACCAAACCTGTAAACATCTTTTATTAGGAGAATGCAAGAAATCAACATAGCTTAGAATTTCCCCTTCTGTTGGCACAAAACCCTGCAGATTTTCTGTGCATATCTCTCTCTCTCTCTCTCTCTCTCTCTCTCTCTCTCTCTCTCTCTCTCTCTCTTAACAATGGGCTCCCTATTTCTGGAAAGCTTATGCAAGTGGTCGTGAAAATAAATTATTTCATACTGAGTATTCTGAATAACGAACTGAACATGAAGTTCCAAACAACCAGCGCATGCGCGTGTGACTCTAACCCACTTATGTGCTCGAGACTAAAAACATTTAAGTGATGAATTACAATTTAAATCATTCTCAGCTGCTGGCCGCAATTCGAGCAAACAAATCAGCGTATTTCTGACGTCTGTCGCCGTTTTGCGAATTAAAGCACTTCCTGAACCGCGGTAATAATGCTATAAACCCCAACTTAAATCGTCATTTGAGAATCGTTCGTCACACTACATCATCTCGAGGAGGTCTGGGAGATGAGCTCATTAAGCGACAAAACAGTGAAGGCCTTACTGCAAAAACGCTTGTAGCTAAGTTTCTGATGATTTAGTCAGTAAATTTAAGCAAAATTCAGTCAAGTCATACTATTTGTTGAGCTGTGTGGATGTCAGAAGCCATTATCAATTTAGCTCCACGATCATGAATACAAATCGCAACGGACTTTTGGCCCGGAAATTGTCACAGTGAGGTCGAAAAACCAACAGAGGGAGTAGCTGATAGATTCTCTTCTTATTTCTGTTGGATAATGTGTACGTCATATTTGCTAATATATTATATATGTTCGTTGTCATTAAGTCTTTAGTGCAAGAATGGATAGATGAGAAAGATGCTGATGTTAGGAGGCGAACATTAAATAACAGGGATTTTCTTACATGGTTCAAACTTTCTAGAAAATGCAAATACAAGAAAAAAGATAAACAAGTAAAAAATCGAGTTTTCTGTACAGCGTATAATGCTGTATGAGCCGCCGCCCATATAACTTTAACCACGGTCCAGTGGTGGCCTATCCTATATCGTTGCCAGAAGCACAATTATGGCTAACTTTAATCTTAAATAAAATAAAAACTATTGAGGCTAGAGGGCTGAAACTTGGTATGCTTGATGATTGGAGGGTGGTTATCGACATACCAATTTGCAGCCCTCTAGCCTCAGTAGTTTTTAAGATCTGAGGGCGGACAGAATAAATTAGTGCGGACGGAAATACAAAGCCGGCACAATAGTTTTCTTTTACAGGAAACTAAAACGAAATACAAGGGTCTTTTCGCAACACTGGATATGGAAGAAAGAAGCGATAAGCTACAGAAATGTAAAAAATAATAAGTTATTAGATAAATAGTTTTATTCCTCACTGGGCATTAAAAGAAGAACAATTAGTAGACGAAAAAAAGAACAGATAAAATATAGAACAAAATATATTTTTGTGGGTTTTTGGATTTTGATAAGAAAAATGCAGTAGACGAAAAATAAGGGCGATTTCTTTCTTTAGTAAAATTAATTTATTTCCCGACGTCTCAAGGGTCCTAAATCGATTGTTACCACTGCAAAATCGAGACTTCTTTCGAGCTAACAACAAACTGAAGGGTCTGTTGTAAGTAAGCAATGGGTAATAACAGGCTCGAAAAGCCTAGTGGGTGAGTGATCGAGTGAATGACCTGGTTTTGGAGCGTTTTGGACTGCAAACCTCCGCCAAGCCTCACTCGGTTCTCACAACGAGAACAAAAAAAATTCCTCCTTTCCCCGAGAGACAGTCTAATCTCTTTCAAACCTAATTAGCTGTTGTCAGTTACGTGATCTACCTTTGGTATAATTGCCGTATGTTTGTACATATGTATTATGCAGTCATGTTAACAAATGGAAGAACAAACGAACTGAACCTAAAACATGCTCTCCTTGACGGAGGTAATTATTATTGTCGGGAAGAACCGGGATTTCGAGCCAAACAAACTTGACAAACTATAATGAATAAAAATACACTTTCTGCTGGACGTAACTACGAAATCCTTCTTCAGAGACACTGGCATCTCACTGGCTATCGCAACGCCAGACAATTACCAATACCTGATCAATCAATCAATCCATCAGGAACCAATTTGTTTCCGTCAGAAACAAAACGATCGCTCTCGCCTACTGAATAGGTTAGTGTGTTACTCAGTGGCCGTACGTACGTACATATCAATTAAAGCAACGGTCTATCCCCAAACTGAACATTTTGGGAACCGCACCGTGAGATGTATACAGCAGAGAGAGAGATATATGGGTTAGCCTGAGTGGCAGCACGGCCGAATACTCCCCCTATACTTCGACGAGGGAAAAGCATTTCTGCTCAATAACAACTCGCTAATGAGATGGTTGGCTCCAGTGTAGAGGTCTAGTAGCGACCGCTTGGCGGGGTATAAACAGTGCAATCGGCTGACCGCGAGTACTTTGCCTTGTTAAAAGTTATTACCTCAGAAAGTCTCATGTGCTGAAGTCTGTCTATTTTTTTGCTATCGGCTCGTGATTTCTCCGAAGTAGACGGTTTCCCCGTGGCGTGTGAAGATCTAAACGTTGAGATTTCTTATGGGCTCTCGCGTTAACGTATTCATAACGCATTTCTTAGCGTTTGATTTCCCATTTCCCTGAAATCAGATATTTCTAGCTTTCTAAATTGACTCGTGATGCGTCAGATCTGTAGTTTCTCCCAGCGTGTGAAGCTCTGAACACTGGGATTTCTTAAGGCTAAACATAAAACTAAACGCATCGAAGTGCTCATGTTGATTTCTAAACACTTGATTTTCCGAACATGGAGGCTGATGAATCGCAACACACTGAACTCTCTTTTAGGCAATCTTTGTCACTTCGGTTCCCAACACTTGTGAATGATCTAAAACTTTGATTTCCTCATTCCTAAGCATTTCCTCGATATAGTTTCTCGATATTTTTATGACATCTAGTGAATCTTTCAGCAGTGAACTTCCCAAGATGGAAAGTAATTTCAGTGTGATATTTTCTCCCTAATATTTATGTAAAGATATATGCATTATACTAAGTGCTGATTTGTTTGCTTACATATGTATGAATGAAGACGTGTAACAGCATACACATGTATACAGGGATACGATACAGAACTCTCAAGCATGATTTTGGTCTTGCATATTTGTTAATTCCATTAACTCCGCATAAAGAAACTAACACAAAAAGTAATGACAGAAAAACAATCGGTATTCTTATTAAAAACGAAGCAGTAAATGGGAAAAAATGTCTATGTCAGAACACCATATGGGTGAGTATAGCATTAAGGCCAGAGGCGTGAGATTCTAATTTGCTTTATCATTCTCCAGTCATTTATTTACATTGCTGCAAAAAGTGGTCTTGGCTTTCAACAGGATATACGTTATATTTTTTTTTTTTTAAGTATGTTGGTACAGATTTACTCCGCTAGAAAATTAACGCACAACATGAAGAGTTAGCGTTCTATTGATATTTCTGAATTACACTGATACAGACATGCCGTAAAATTGTAAAAAAAAGATATAATACTAATTAGACTGATTGACTGAATCTAAATAATTTAGGCTAAAGGCCAAGCACTGGGACCTGTGAAGTCATTCAGCGCTGCAACGGAAATTGACAGTGAAAGGTTTTAAAGGCTTAACAGGAGGAAAACTTCGCAGTTGCACTATGAATCAATTGTTAGGAGAGGGTGGAAAGTCAGATGGAGGAGGGAATATGAAAAGAGGTACAGTAAAAGGAACGAAAGGGGTTGCAGCTAGGGGCCGAAGGCACGCTGCAAAGAACCTTAAGTAATGCCTACAGTGCACCGCATGATGGCACTAACCCCCTACGGGGAATACCAATTAGAAACGTAAACATTAATATAAATACTTTAACAAAAATTTAACATTTCCTCCTTATGGAAGCATTCATTCACAAACTACCGACAAAATCCAAATTCTTCTTCTCTATGTTGCAAAAGCTTTTTGGCAAACATTCAGTTGAAAAATTTCTTGCAGCGAGTTTTACTCCTCATTATGTATATATAAATCTCTTACTTAGCTGTTATTTTTTCCTTTTAATTGCATAAACTGTGAATTAAATTACCGTTATTCCGTGAAATGAAATTTAATTAAATGTGCAAAGGATATATTTCAATTGGTCTGTAGATTCTGTAGGATCAGTGGTTCTTTTATTCATTAAACTCTTAGAGTTCTTTTTGCTGAATGCCTACTATATTTTTCCTTAAATGGACTAGATCTACATAACCTTTTTCAGGAGTTATTGTTCCCGGTATATCGAGTTCTCAGAGTCCTCTAAAAATCATGAGGCTGACCTTTTTAAAGAACACATCTCCCATGAGCCAAATTGTCAATTTTTCTTTAGTTTTCTGTAAAAGAAAACTATTCTGCGGGCTTTGTCTGTCCGTCCGCACTTTTATCTGGCAGCACTTTTCTGTCCGCCCTCAGATCTTAAAAGCTACTGAGGCTAGAGGACTGCAAATTGTCATGTTGATCATCCACCCTCCAATCATCAAACATATCAAATTGCAGCCTTCTAGCCTCAGTAGTTTTTATTTTATTTAAGATTAAAGTTAGCCATAATAGTGCGTTTGGCAACGATATAGGATAGACGACCACCGGGCCGTGATTAAAGTTTCATGGACTGCGGCTCATGCAGCATTATACAGAGACCACCGAAAGATGGATCTATTTTCGGTGGCCTTGATTATACGCTGTAGTATCTGTACAGAAAACTCGATTGCGCTCAAGAAACTTCGGCGCATTTTTTTTTTTTTTTTGTACCAAATAAGTTGTAGCCTTTTCGTGCCTTCAAAGTCTTCTAAAATTCATAAAAATCCATTTTCTTCCTAAGACAGCACAGGCACCCAATACTTTTTTTAAGTACTTTGCAAGAAACAAAATAATGCTTTCAGAGTCCAGACGATAACGTTACCTTGAACAGCGCAAGGTCTGAACTCTATTTTCAAACACTTTGCATAAAACATGAGTAACCTCTGAAAACCATAAAACCAGCCCCCATCCTCCTGTAACTCAGTAACAGATATTTAAAGCAAACGCTGTAAAGAAAGAAAAATGGCAATAAAACGCAAATAAAAACAGACGCCGAAACTGTAAAACACGAGACTACGTTTATGACATGGAAATGTAAGGGTTCGGTTTTTGCTTGCATGCTTGTGTTTACCGTTAGTGACTTTGAGGGAAATATTTTGAAGGGGAGCTTGAAGGCGATTCTCAACGCAAGAATATAAAGGCATTGGACTGTTGCTTCAAGTACTAAAAATAAGTTCCTGTCTAATGTATGAAAGATTATATTAATTAAAAGAAGTAAAAAATGAGCCGAAGTTTCTTCGGTGCAATCGAGTTTTCTGTAAAGCCGCTACAGCGTATAATCAAGGCCACCGAAAATAGATCTATCTTTCGGTGGTCTCGGTATAATGCTGAATGAGCCGCGGCCAATGAAACTTTAACCACGGCCTGGTGGGGGCCTATCCTATAGCGTTGCAAGAAGCACGATTATGGCTAACTTTAACCTTAAATGAAAAAAAATACTAAGGCTAGAGGGCTGCAATTTGGTATGTTTGATGATTGGAGGGTGGATGATCAACATACCAACTTGCAGACCCCTGGTCTCAGTAGTTTTTAAAATCTGAGGGCGGACAGAAAAAGTGCGGACAGAATCAAGTGCGGCAAAGTAGTTTTCTTTTGCAGAAAACTAAAAAAGTGTAATTTTCTTATTATTTTGAGTATTCTGATATTGCATAAGGGTGTCACAAAAACTGTGGTCATAACTTCCAGTCTAAAGAATCAGCGAAAATATCAAGCGAAGTCTTATTAACTGAGTATCCTAAAATTACAAATGAGCGTCACAAAAAATGTGGTCATTGCTTCATGTCTGAAATTTCTGAGATATTATTCAGCGAAGCTTGATTTTGATTGAATGAATATTCTTACACCACAAAGTAGTCACAAAATCTAGTCATGAAAGAAAACGTAATTAAACATTCTTTCTCTACAAAACAGCGACCCAAAAACTGTGGTCAAGCTGACCAAACTACAATTGTTGAATTGAAATGAATATAGAATTTAGGCCAAAGGCCAAGCACTGTGACCTATGAGGTCATTCAGCGCTGAAACGGAAATTAATGGTGTAACAGGAGGAAAACCTCGAAGCAGTTGCACTATGAAACAATTATTAGGAGAGGGAGGAAAGTAAGACGGAAGAAAGTAAATATGAACGGAGGTACAGTAAAAGGAACGAAAGGGGTTGCAGCTAGGGGTCCAAGGGACACTGCAAAGAACCATAAGCAATGCCTACAGTGCATCACACGAAGTGCACTGACAGCACTAATCCCCTACGGAGATTTCTAAGGAAATTGTAGCATACGGAAAACGCAGATACCGCTAGAAACTTAATTGCTTTGCGATATACCCCGAAAACTAACCATTTTGCATCTTGGTTTCATCAAGTCCATTAGCGCAGACGCAGACGGTACCGTTCCCCACTAATCAGTAAGCAATTAATTACAACTCTCACTTTTACTCATTAGCTTAATGACGTTTCGTAAAACTAAACAGCGCCATCTGTCGCATTTTCATTAGAAATAACTTGATATACGAGTACTTTCCATTCTGGGTCCGATTTCGCTCAGGTATTTGATAATATTCCATCCGTAACATGGCCCAGTTCTAAATATAACTGCCTCCTGGTTTAAGGAGAGAGAGAGAGAGAGAGAGAGAGAGAGAGAGAGAGAGAGAGAGAGAGAGAGAGAGAGAGAGAGAGAGAGAGAGAGAGAGATTTATGAAGAGAGGAATATTTGAAAAAGGAACTTTTATGAGAAAGATATTTTCTTAAGGTATCTGCCAATATTTCATACGTAACAGATTCCAGAGAGAGAGAGAGAGAGAGAGAGAGAGAGAGAGAGAGAGAGAGAGAGAGAGAGAGAGTTTTACGTACAAAAATGTTTGAAAAGAAGCTTTTTCTGAAATGAAAATATTCTTGGAGATTTTAGCATAAATTAATTTTTTTAGACACTGCTGCTTAAAATTACAATAGCAACCTAGATTAAAAAGAGAGAGAGAGAGAGAGAGAGAGAGAGAGAGAGAGAGAGAGAGAGAGAGAGAGAGAGAGAGAGAGAGAGAGAGATCATAAAAGAAATGTTTTAAAAGAAGCTTTTAAAAATATATTTTGTAGATTTGAGCATAATACATTTTTTTTAGACATTACTGCCTAAAACCACAACAGAAGATTAGAATAAGACAGACAGACAGACAGACAGACAGACAGACAGACAGACAGACAGACAGACAGACAGACAGACAGACAGACAGAGTTATGGAAATAAGAAAGGTCTGAAAAAGAGCTTGTCTCAAAAAGATAAATTTTTGGAGATTTGAGCTCAATGAAATATTCTTTAGACCTGATCTTAACATTCCAAGAGAAACTTTCTGCAACAGATTCATAATTGAGAAATGCTTATGTGAACCCTACCTGGCAGCCACGTGTAGCACAGAAGACCCATCATGATCAGTAAGGGCGAGGGTATGCTTGGAATGCTTGTTCAGATATTTGATGACATGGAGGTGTCCCAGAGCTGCCGCGTCGTGCAAAGGTGTGGCGCCTACTTCGCATCTCATGACGTCCTGCATTCCCAGGTCCTCTATGAGAAACCTGAGTATGTGCATATGACCCCCGCGGGCAGCGTAATGGAAGCAACTGGCGCCCTGCAGGTCATGCGCGCGGGCATCCATGCGCCTCTGCTTCGTCAGATCCTGAAGGTACTCCAGATCTCCCAGTCGACACGCCAGCAGAGTGGTGGATATGATGTCGTCCTTCGGCAGAACGTGGACGAGTGTCGACTTCAGGGCATTCAGGTGATGGTTGTTGCGGAAGAGCGTCCCCAGGACCTCGGGCTTGGCGCCACGGCCCACGTGGCTGATCTCACAGTAAGTATGATTGCTGTCGCTACTTTGATGGCTGCTGCCACTTGCGTGCCGATGCCTCTTGTTATCTTGGCTGGTTAGACTGCCGTTTCTAATGCTGCTCCCCACGTCCTCGTAGGTGTGGTTCCCTGAGTAGATGCTGCCCTGGCATCCGCAGGAGCAGCTCAGTTCACTGTAGTAGTGAGATTCTGCGTCATCTGTGGAAGGGCTGTCATTATGAGCTAAGTGAAGATTTAAATCGATATCCGGAAGCGGTGGCGGTGGGGGTGGGGGCACTGGGGGCGCTATGATGGAGGGAGGGCCACCGGAGAGGGAACCAAAATAAGGATTCACGTAGGTTTTCGTCTCGCCGCCCTTCTTGCCGTTGACCTGAGCAAAATCCGTGTATTCGAAATCAGAAGAATCGTCTTCCTTCATGCTGGACCCTTCGAAAGTGCTCTTACCAGCCGTGTTGAATCGCATGGTTCCATCGTCGTCACTCGTTTCGTTCTCCTTTCCAGGAGGATTCCCAGTGTTGCCCTTTTCGTCCCATTCGTCGTCACCGCTTGAGTCTTCGGACATGGACACACTCGAATTCATCGCGGTCATCTGAATCCAAGTGGCGATATTAGTTTTCCAGTGGACGCTCTTCTTCGGCCGCCATGTTGGTTTGTGAACTCTTCCTGCTGCTCTTGGGCTGTCTCTGCCAGGGCCCATACGCAGGCTACCAAAGGACACCTTGGGACTATCTCTGCCATGTTTTAAAGTCATGCAAGAGTGCCTCACTTCCGTAACAGCAGTGCTAGCAGCAGTAGCAGCTCCGTTTTGGGCATGAACCGTTCCTTCCATCCCAAAGTACGTCAGTGGCAGGTTCTTTCTTGCATGGTCTGCATTTTTCAAAGCGGAGGGCTCGCTACGCCCGAGCCTCGGGCTTTTCAGCTGAAGCTTAGGGTTTCGTATCTTTGAGCTTGGGTCCCAGCCATCGGGCTTGACTTTGGAGGTAATCAGAGTCTGCTTTTTCTTAGGTCTGAAGGTTTTCCTCATGGCTGTTCTCAGGGCATCTCCATCGAGGTCTTTCTTTGCTTTGGGTTTGTCTGGGCATCTCGAGTACCCGAGAACGCGCTTGTAATGGGCTTGTTCTCCTATACACGGAGAGGAGGTCCTGGTAGAAGGTGTATGTGGTATTCGACTGTAAACCATCGTGCAATGATGAAATTGGTAATTTTCCCAAAAAAACACTTTCGGTCACTTTTTAAACTTAAAAGTTAAAAAATTACTGTTTAACGCTGGTTCTTTCAAGTTTGCCTGTGGAACTTACTTTTCACAATTATGAGGGACAAGAATAATCCATATAAAGTTGCGTAAGACTGGAATATCGGGACATTTCATGAAAACATCGTTCAAATTGCTAAATGGACCTTCCTGCATTATGGTCACCCAATGAATTTTTTCTCCTCTTTTTTAATAAATCTATCAACACTTCAAAATTTAATTTCTTCAGTGCTCTTTCTTACTACTTGAAAATTTCATTCCTTGTTAAGAATAGTAGAATACCATTAAAGTTGTAGGATAAATACCTTTGCCCTAAAATGAGAACGGACCAGCTGACACCTGTATTTATCCTTTGATCTTGCTACACCAACAACCCATCTTGGCCCACAAAAAAGAATCAGTTTGAGCAGGAAACATGATCCTGTGATCAAAGTCCCTCAAGGTCTTGGAGGCACATTAACATCAAAATACACGACTTCTCCTTTGGGTAAACTTCAGAGGCTCAAAGTAGACCACTGTTACAGTATTTTCTACCACTGTATACCGGCATCCTTGCCACTGCGACCACCGTTACCTTCTTCACCCGGCGTCAGCTTGGTAACTAGAGAGACTTCGAGGACGGAGGAGTCTACTGGTCTTACTCGCGCTGGAAGAAAGCACGCGGTTAGACAGGTTGCCATAGCTCGCCATGTCACGCAATTCTCGGTCATTTGCATACTTCTCGGTTTGAATGGATTCGTCACATATCTATGAATGAATGGATCAAGGTTATTTCATCGTATTGCCATAAGTAAATAGCTTTATTTTGATTTCATTACAGTGTAGTTGGAATTGCGTGGCAAGACTGAAATTATCATTTTCCTCATAGATTTTAAATGAATATTTTGCGACTGTGTTTTACTTTTAGTCTCATTCCTCGTGACTGACAAATGAGACACGGA
Source organism: Macrobrachium rosenbergii (assembly GCF_040412425.1). Lineage (NCBI taxonomy): Eukaryota > Metazoa > Arthropoda > Malacostraca > Decapoda > Palaemonidae > Macrobrachium > Macrobrachium rosenbergii. The sequence continues at coordinate 2,944,041 of NC_089759.1, read as the reverse complement.
AATCGCACCACCAAGTGAAATGCATCAGAATTTAAATGCGAGAAATTTACAATGGTTTCAAAATTTCAAAGAATTCTTGAAATACTTTGGGCGTTTGCAGATAACATACTGGAAGGAAGGAGAAATGCAGTGAGTTATTTCATTCATTAACCGAATAATTTAATTCGTTCTGAACTGCAGAGACTAACTCAGCGCCTTTGTCCACAGAGTCAAAAAAAAAAAAAAAGGAGAGAAGAAATTAGAATAAAAAAAATAGGGTTTAGATGGGGATGTATTTTACGCAGTACTTCTTAGACGATATATTGAACATATTATTATTATTATTATTATTATTATTATTATTATTATTATTATTATTATTATTATTATTATTATTATTATTCATACTTTATCTGTTGAAACCGGGAAGAACCTCTTGTTCAGCAAACATCCACGCGCTAATGATTACATTATTGTTGTTCAAAATATACAAACAGTCATATATACAGTATATATATATATATATATATATATATATATATATATATATATATATATATATATATACCATTATACCTTTTCTACTTCTTTTGCGGAATGGTCGAGAGTACGTTTGTCATCGTAAGAGAGTTGGAAATTGCCGTGTTCAATAAACAACAGCTGACGTATGTATGTATACTTGATTGCCATTATGACAGACCTCAAATTGCGCATGCGCTTGTAATATATTTCGGCTCAGATCAATGGTCGTTTTATTATAATTTGGAATCTGATGGGAAATGTTTTTTTAAGAACTTTGGTTGTCATTTGGAAATGACAAGCAATTTGAATTTTTTAGCTGAATATATATATATATATATATATATATATATATATATATATATATATATAATATATAAACATATGATATATGCATTATATATATATATATATATATATATATATATATATATATATATATATATATATATATATATATATATATATATATATATATATATATATATATATATATATATATATATATATATATATATATATATATATATATATATATATATATATATATATATATATATATATATATATATATGTATATATACATATATGTAATATATGCATATATATATACATATGTGTGTGTGTTTGTGACCAAAATGCAAGTTCATAGTCCTATGTGCAACTAAAGTTATCAGGTAAAGTATTTATTGACTGATAAAATAACCTGTAGCATTACATAGATATCTGACGTCTTTTTTTCCACAAACGTACGCGAAAATTTCTAAGACGAATAAACGTGAAGATTGTAAGTCATTCGAATGCAATAGAGAATTTATTTCGACCAAATCTTTGCTACCTCTATTTCAGCCTTGAATTATAATTAGATTTCATGAGAATTACAAAAGATGTTAATATTTTTTCGTATGAGATTTTCATGATATCTCACAGTGTTTTCATAGATCTCACGAATTTTCTATGAAATTTGTGAGATTTACATTTGATTTAATGGTATTTCCATAAAATGATGTTTATGTCTACTTCTGAAAATGTCCATTACCTATCACAGCATTTGCAGTTGATGTAGAATTTCGAGAGATTTCCTCTAAAACTCATGAAACTTCCACCATCTTTCTTAAAACTTTGTCGGACCTTTTATAGAATGTTCAGTGAATCATAGAAATTCCATTAGACCTTATAAAATGTCCGCTAATTCTCAGTTACTTCAAGTTTGAGATCTATAACGTAGAAAGCATTTACAAACTACCTCACACGTAAAGGAGCATTAGAGATTAATCCTGAAGGGTTAGAATTCAGTGGTTCTCAACTGCGGGGCGCCCCGCTAGGTGGGTCTCAGCAATTTCCAAAGGGGGCGCGAGCCCTAGGGAAAAATTAAAAATTCTCTAATTGCAAGCGGTGTCAAGTATCTCACTAATTAATTCCCAAAAGCATAAAAATTCCCCTTCTCTTTCTGTCTTTTTTTCCATTTTCCTTTAAATCTGGGAGGGAATTGTACTCAGAGATGCAAGCGGGGCGTGGAAGGAAGGACCAGCTCTTAGAGGGGGCTTGGAAGGAAGGACCAACTCTTAGAGGGGGCGTGGTAATCAAAATATTAAGAACCACTGGGTTAAATAGGTTCAAGATGCTTTTCAAATCGATATACAAGACGCAGATGTGGTTAGACTCCTCGACCTTTGTCACCTTGCTTGTAATCCTCTGACATTTTAAGATGAATAGAAAAAAGAATTCCTTATTATTTATTGGCATGTGACTCATCGTTTTCTTGTAAATAATAATACCGGGTTCTGACGTCAGCCTTTGTGGGCAGGTGAAGGTAAATAAACCCAGTGTTATTTAAGGATAATTAGGGAAATGAATGCTGAAGTATCACGGTAATGTTCAACTAAAGTTTTTCTAGCATTTATAATTACATGTACGTAGTATGTCTTATTTTGTCTGTTATCGTTATGTAATTTCCAATAATTCGACAATAAAAGGGTAAAAACCATATATATATATATATATATATATATATATATATATATATATATATATATATATATATATATATATATATATATATATATATATATATAAGTAAGCAAGGCTGAAATGCCTTGCTTACCTATGAAATTATTTGAATCTTATCTTGTATAATTTTAACTGACAGGTTTGTCAAATATGTTTCACTTTTTTTATACATTATCCAGTATAATTAATCGTACTTTTCAATCGGAAGATATTACTTTTCATAAAGGTCTAACATTTAAGACTATACGCACACACACACACACACACACACACACACACACACACACACACACACACATATATATATATATATATATATATATATATATATATATATGTGTGTGTGTGTGTGTGTGTGTGTGTGTGTATATGTGTGTGTATATAACAATGTCAACATTAGTAACAGTAGTACCAAAGGACAAGGGAAATAGAAGACTGATGATCATCTGTCTAACGGCCCATCAATGTCCGACAAATCTGTTCAACGCACAGGCTGCGAGGAAATAAAAAACAAAAAAAAAATCTCCTTTCTCACACAATCTCTCCTACTTACTGTATACAAAGCAGCCTAATTATCTAGCTTTCATGTTTACAATCTCTTCCTAATTTAGCCATTTCCAATATGATGCTTGATTTATTATTCTTGAACTCTATAATAATTTATTTTTTCCATCTTCATTTCCATGAAATATATCGTTTTTCTTTTTGCTTATTTTGGGAGATTTTTTCTTAGATAATAAAACAAAATTACGTTTTCCTTCAGATGGAACCATAGAAAACGAGAACAAGCCTAGAGAAAACCTTATCCCTAGAGGGAGGACTCTTACATTTTGCCTCATTTTAAATACAGTATTACTCATCTTTCTTACTTTGAAACCCAGCCTTCATCTACATTTTTACGTCTCTATTTTTTTATGGTTCACTAGCTTAATCCAGCTATTTCAGAAAAATCAGTTCATAGAAATCACTCCAGTGTAACTTGAGGAAAATATTTTATATTTAACTGGTAAGATTCCACTACATGAGACACACCTTAGAAAAAACTTCAAATTACATTAAGTAAACTGATGAAATGAAGCTGATGATGCGCAGCGCAAAAGACCAGTAATATGTTCCCGTTGTAAGGTTTTATGTAGAAGTTATGGGGGAAATATGCATGGAGAGAGAGAGAGAGAGAGAGAGAGAGAGAGAGAGAGAGAGAGAGAGAGAGAGAGAGAGAGAGAGAGAGAGAGAGAGAGAGATGGAATTACATGAGGCAAAATGGCTGAGAGAGAGAGAGAGAGAGAGAGAGAGAGAGAGATGGAATTACATGAGGCAAAATGTCTGGAGAGAGAGAGAGAGAGAGAGAGAGAGAGAGAGAGAGAGAGAGAGAGAGAGAGAGAGAGATGGAATTACATGAGGCAAAATGTCTGGAGAGAGAGAGAGAGAGAGAGAGAGAGAGAGAGAGAGAGAACTCACACACTGATTATATCAGCCTGTAGATTGCCAATACTGCTAGGAAATATTTAACACCTAATTACCAAAGGAACTACATGGAATTAATTTCAGTGATTACAAACCCTACATCTTCAAGCACTTAGATTTAGGAGACCCTGATTCCTGATTCAAACGAGACTATGATTACCATTGCGAAATGCAGAGGCCTACTTTCCTATTTTTTTTTTTTTTTTTATTCAGACCACATCAGGTCACGACTCTTCCCAAAGTCATCGACTAGACGAACGAATATCTAATAATTTTACATACAAACACGTTGGGAAGAGGTGAAATGACTGTGATTATTTCCTGTTCTAATATTTCTTATTCTTTCCTACTTTATAATAAGTAAAATGAATAAAAATGTCACTGGCAAAAAAGGATTGAACTTTGACCTTTGGGATCGACCAGGCGTCAATGACAGTGATGAATATTTGCTCTGATGTAAAGATAGAAAGTAGGAAATGAGAAATAAATAAAAAATAAAATGAGGGAAGATGCAAAGTTAAAATCTTGTATAAAATAATTTTTCTAACAAAATATAACGATGAATAAAAAGTACCCATATTCATTTCTCTCCTTTATTTCCTTATTTTCAGTCGACCACGGCTAATGTTATGGGCAGGTGGTTGCCAGTTCCACCGGCCTCCATATGAAGGAGACTGTAATGAATTCAATAAATTTAGAGAAGTGAAGACATGGACATTATAAATAAGGCTTACCCATATGATGATTATGGTTTTTCTTTCCATTTCACAGTCTTGAGCCTTACCTGGAAAAAAGGAAACAAATTTGAGTAATTCCAAAAGTAATTGTTTATAACTAAATACTTGAAAAAAAAACTTTTTGAAATAAAAGAAAAATATATAGTGTATTCCGTATTTCTTACAGTCATACATTT
>NC_089759.1:2924156-2936656 GCF_040412425.1 Macrobrachium rosenbergii | reverse complement strand
TCACAAGGATTGCCTTCAGGTGTTACCATTCCGGTTCTATGAGTAAGTTTTTGGGGATGAAGACATACGTACGTTTAGCACATGCAACTCATCTCACCTTCACATGCATACACACGCATACATATGTACACACACACACACACACACACAAACTCGCACACACTCGAACACACCCGTTTAAATGTCCAAAGTTCAAATCTATCATTAGTAGTCTGAGGAAAGTTGCAGCATCACAAATGCGTCGTTATAAGGTAGATCCGCCCTGATTATTATTATTATTATTATTATGATTATTATTATTATTATTATTATTATTATTATTATTATTATTATTATTATTATTATTATTATTTATGATAAAGCATAGACGACCATTCACGTTCTAGTTAGTAATAGGAGAAAATGACCCGTTTAGTTAAATACGTTTTTATTTTCAATAATATGTACACATTTTTATAGGTGAACAATTTGCTTAATACTGCTCTTAGCTTACGATAACTCCTGCTATTAAGTTCACTAGAACACTCTGAAGCAGATAGCAGAGCCATTATAAACTAAGAGCATTATTGTGTAGATTGTTCGCCTGAAAAAAAAAATTTATATAACAAGAAGAAAATAGAACCACAAATTTCACTTAATGATAATAACAAGAAAGACAAATTATTATTATTATTATTATTATTATTATTATTATTATTATTATTATTATTATTATTATTATTATTATTATTATTATTATTATTATGACATAGTAAGGTCAGGGCAACCTACAATAGAAAATTAATAAGTATCGATCCTGGAGTTATTTTCCCAAGATAACTAAAATGACACAGCCTTGATAAGACACAAATAATACACGAATTTCAATAAAACTTTCACTGCATCTCACAGAGTCCTGATGTAAGCGGTAGCAGGTTACAATGAGACCAGAGAGTGTCAGGACTGAGCGAGGGATTCAGTGACTATCCTATTCAGTTCAAACCTTGGCAACATTCAGCTGTGACAGAGTACATTTGATAAAGTACATTTACGTGAAGAATCATTTTAGTTTCACTGCCTTAGAAAGCTGTAAATATCGTCTGATTCATTAGAGTTTTCTGAAAAAAATAAATCCTGTTTGTTTATTTTTCCGACGTAGGTACCATTAATAGACCAATTTTATTCTATAGTTGCTCAATATTTCAGGATAATATGAAAAATCCATCGTTATAGGAAGGGTTTTTTTTTTTTTTGTTCAATTATAAAAAAAAGCCACAAAAACTAAAAAAAAAAAAAAAAAATTGTATAAATGCGAGGGTCGAGTCAGAGGACAACTTAAAAAGAAAAGTCATTCCTCCAAGGCCGGTCCGGAAAACCATGTCTCTAATCTCTATTTATCTATCTTTGTTGATTGCAAATGACTATTAAGTCCTAAAGGAATAATGAACGCTAACCAAAGGACGAAAAGAAAATAAATCATGTTTCTGAAATGAATTCAGTCTTTAATCACCAATAATCATTTTCAGAAGGGCGAGTGAAGCATGAACTGAAAATCGATATCAATGCCACACTTTTTTTTTTTTAATAATTTCAGGAAATTCTTGAGATGAAATCATACACTGGTTTATGACATAAAAACGTCTCTCTTTTTGTCTTCAAGCTTGGGGTATAAAAAGGCATCACGGTGCTCCTTTCTTAGAAAACAAAAAATACAAACAGTTACAAAAAGTTTGTACATATCTAATTTTATAAAAGAAATCAATTTGAGTCATAGGTTGTATTTCACTATATCTTCTTTAATACAAATTCACAAACCAATAAGCACCGTCGTAACAGTAGCGTTAGTCCACACACACACACACACACACACACACAAAAACTACTCATTGTGAGGGTTGAAAAAACTAGACAGCTGCAACAAAAATGCTGCTGTTATCTGAATCCCGCTGTCCTCCATCGGGAATCATTTATGCCTAACAATCCTGTTTCTTTTTTGCTTGCTCGGTGCTTGATTTTCTGTTGCACTTCTTGAACACCTAATGATTATGTGACTGTAATTAGTCAAATTTAAGTTATTCCCAAAAAGGGGGGCTTTACTTGTGGTTATGTGGTGGAATGGAATTAAAAATGAACGATTTTTATTTAAAGACCAAAAGCTGAAAGGGGCAAAAATGGATAAGCTAAGCTTACGGACCTCTCCAATAATGTATTCATATAGTAATATCATAAGCATCACTTGTATATTGTTTCCAGTGGCTCTCTCTCTCTCTCTCTCTCTCTCTCTCTCTCTCTCTCTCTCTCTCTCTCTTTCAAGGTTGATTTTGCTGATCTCTATATGATCACAAAAATATCAGAAATTCTTTCTGATGTCTTCCAATTCTAAATTGTTTCAGGAACTATAATCGTAAAATGAAAAGTGGTTAGACTTTATTCTTATAAAAAAAATAAGTAAATAAACGTAAATAGGACAAAAAAATAAAGATATTACTAATCTAAAACGAGCTCAGAGGAGAACCCAATTTACAATCATTGTTTCACACACCGCACCAAATGACCTGTATCATCTATAGCTAAAAATCTTACAGTTTTTCGTGCAACGATTTAAAATAACCTGGCTTCAAGACTGTTCTGCTTGAATTCTTGTTCAAAACGAAATGTTAGAGTTCTCAAATAATAATCATCATTATCTAAATAGTTGTTCCTTCGCAGAGATGAGATGAAGCAAGAGGAAGTATTTGAATACTTCTTTTGCTTGTTTTTTTTTTTTTTCTTGATGAAAACCAGAGTACGAGATGTCAAAAAGCTTCAGTGAATGAGTAATGATTTGTTTATTCATTTCTGGTTTGTTTTTCCCACTTCTAAATCTGCACTCAACACTGTTTCCTTTTACTTTCTAAATCTAAAATAACTTCATAGATCACCAACCGTTTAAGTAGCTGTAAACTATTATTATTATTATTATTATTATTATTATTATTATTATTATTATTATTATTATTATTATTATTATTATTATTATTATTATTATTATTATTATTATTATTATTAGACATCCATTCACATGGAAAATTGCTATTAACTCACTAAGAGATATATCCACGGAATATATTTCCAACATGTGAAAAAGAGGCATGCACATTCAGGCAAACACAAATGGAATAAAATTCAAATAAGGCTGATGGTTAAAAAATGCTGAACATGCAAATGAACAGAAATAAAATAGTAAATAGGCGGATGATGAATGCAAAATCAGAAAGAAAATGTAATTTCAGATTCCCTTTCTCTTTCCTTCCATATTCTCTTATCCCCTTCGGGTGTGGGCAAGATCAGGGACCCTGGATTGCCGGCCTTGTTGGCATTTGCTTTAAATAACAAGAGATGAAAGTAACTCGGTCCCTTATCACTGGTAAACAGAAGGCACATAAAGGTTATGTGTTAAAGTCCTAAAAATAATAATGATGATGATGATGATATTATTATTATTATTATTATTATTATTATTATTATTATTATTATTATTATTATTTTCGACAAAGAGGAGGTCTGTCTTTATCAGCTGTTTCCGGGTAAGATTACCAGTCAGTAATAATAATAATGATAATAATAATAATAATAATAATAATAATAATAATAATAATAATAATAATAATAATAATAATAATAATAATAATAATAATAATAATATTATTATTATTATTATTCCTGGCAGGTAACCTTACCCGGAAACCGATGATAAACCAGACCTCCTCTTTGTGGAAAATGAAATAAAAATAGCGATAGAAATTGTTTGAGGCCTGACCGTAACTTTGTTTATGTAAGCCTAAGTAACAATAAATATATAAATAAATATATAAATAAGGGAATTAAATGAATAATGAATTAATGAAGATAAAATCTTAATAAAACCTGGATAAATAACTTGGAAATATATGCATACCAAAAACAGCACCAATTAATCACGTATGAATTACCTAAACAATGTTGTCTACTCGATGCACCTACAAGCTTCGAATCGTAATTTTCTCTAAACACTTTTATTCGCTTATCTGACCGAAGGCATTCGCTATCATTAATGCATCGGTTCAAGAATAAACATTTTACATTATATCAAGTACATTATAACAGGTCTATCAGGTATGTGTGCTTTATAAATACTCTAAGATATAAAAAAAAATAATACAAAAAAAAATTGTAAAAATGATGCAGCATTCTCTAACTTGTCTGCTTAGAGACAATGTTCTGACGGTTTGGAAGTGGATTAAATTTCAGGACATATATCATTGATGTTATATGTGTGTCAATATGACGTTGATAACATAGATAATTTGACTATTGCAATGCACTTGTCAATGAAATAAGTCTTGCTATTGAAGGAATGCTTTTAATAGAATAACAGTTACACATGTGTCTGAAATACATTCTATGAATATATCACCTATGTGTCTGAAATATATTCTATGAATATATTTCAGACGTGTTTTACGACTTCTGAAGGCAAAATTAATAATATTTAAAATAAAATCAATGTCACTTAAAGGATAACAGGATGCTGTCTAGACTTATCATAAAAAGACTACTTTGAATTTCATTTGGGCTCCTCATGGAATCTATTCAAGCACACCATCACGCCATGAATAAATTATGTTGTTGAAAGATTCCCCACGATTCAAAAAAAGTCAGCAAAAAGTTTTCGAATATGAGCGTAATATTAGATCTATTTTAGTTTTGTCTTTCTATTTTTAGAAAGAAGTGCAGGGACAATGTTTTATTTCTTTATCCTATAGGAACATGCGTCTATCATAAAAAAAAAGTTAAAAACGCTTTGCTAACAGAATTCAGGTACTTATTCAATACTAATAAAATTCTTTTGATAGATTTATCTCCTTTTTAATATAATTAACGGAATAGATACTGGTTTTGTTTTTTTTATCTGTTCAGTACCAAAAACAGAATAATTAATTAGCCAGATAGATTTTTATTCTATTTATTTAGTACCAAGGAATGAAAAAAAATGCCCTTTTATTTAAAAAAAATAATAGTAGAGACGTGAATCACTTAGCTTGATAGTTTTTTCCTTCTGTCTATTCAGTAGCAAAGAATGGAAATCATATTCTTGGTGGGTTTTTCTTTTAAGTCTATAGTAAAGAACGGAAACAATTAGCCTGATTGCTAGTGAACAGAAAGGCAAAAGAAAAAAACTATGTACACAAAACATTGTACTTCTGAGTTTTTTTGTCTTTTTATTTAGGAATACAGAACATAAAGCATTGTACTGCCCTGCTTTCTCCTTCTTTCTATACAGAGAGCATAAACAATCCTCCAGCCATCTTCCTCTTCCACATTATAGCCAAGGAACAGAAGCAACAATCAGGCCCCTTTCACTGACCAAACTGACCAACCCAGCTTGAGACAGTAACCTTGTCTCCTAAACACTGGATTTCCCCGGTTTCCTCTCTCGTTCCCCCGATAAAAACCAGTTTATGCCTTCAAGCCCAATAGATACATTTTTGTTTTCTTGCCTTTTTTTTTAATGCTTCTCTGCCCCTCAGGTCCTGGTTATGAGTTCTGGCGATGTCCTTGCAGCGCTAACCACCCTTGCAACAATAACCAGTCCTAACTGAGTGATACACAGAATCGAAAAAACGATTTTTTCGTCGGCACTTGCCGTTTTGGAAAACTGATTTGCCTTGGATGGCCCTAACCAAAGTGTCAAATAGAATTTTTAGATAACATCTTTTACGTATTCGTGCTAGAATTAATGTATGAAAAACTACATTTTGATGAGTTTCTTATATGTTAGTCGTCATTAACCGTCCAACACCGTCCCGTTACAGAAAAATGAATATTAGTTTTACATTTTTATTGGTAAAATTCTTTATTAAAAGACCTACTCTTTAATTATGTAGTTACTAACGGTTATTAACAGTGTTTTATTTAAATACTAAATTATTTCTCATATATATTATACAATATGAGATATATAATATCTATTAATTCCTACAAATATCAATTTCTATAACTTTCATAATCAAATATAGCTTAAACATCAAGCTTCGATTCCTGACAAATTTATATAATACTCAATGAAAACTGACACATTCTCATCTTAGTGAATTACTTGACACGCCGTCAGCTCTTTTTTTTTTTTTTTTTTTTTTTGTCACACAGCAACGCAGACGAACTTGGCAAGTTAAACTGCTATGTAAAAACAAGAAAGAGAAAACAATAATGATTTATCCCCCACAACAGCGTCTGAGAACTTACTCCTTTACTTAATGGCTTCGTGTGTGTGTGTGTGTGTGTGAGCAGCGTCCTAGCCTCGACATTTTTTTAAAGACTATTATATATATATATATATATATATATATATATATATATATATATATATATATATATATATATATGTGTGTGTGTGTGTGTGTGTGTGTATGTATGTGTGTGTGTGTGTGTGTGTGTGTGTGTGTGTGTTGTTTTAAAGACTATGGCACGGGCTAAATAAAATGAGCGAAAAAGTTAACCAATAAAACTTACATGAACATGACAATAAAATCGCCAAAAATGAAAGGCTGCATTTACGTTTAATCAAGCTAACTTCTAAAGTTCACAGTTACAAATAGTTACAGTTTTTTATTCTTTTTCTCCGCTCCATTCCCACTGAAGGCGCCCTGTAAGATCCGAAGATTTATTTGTCATTACATAATATCCCAGAGATATTCTGAGTGTCATACGTCGCACTTCATATTAATGGTCGAATCCCCGCTGTCATAACACTCAGAGAAGGAGAAATTCTTCAGTCTTTTTCGTTTTGCTAATCGGAGTTTAAAACTGAAGGTGAAATAACAGAGGACGCAGAAATATATTCAGATTGCATAAAGGCGAAATTAAAAATCATTAGTCACGACACTCGTCTTATGTTGCGTTTATCTTCAGAAATCAGTTCTCAGCGAGACTTAAAAATAGATAATTAGCTGTAAATGAGCCCAATGAACTACACCCAGTCGATAGCCGTCGTGATTAAGCAAGAAAAGATCATGCGGGCTAAATGATTTCTTGGTGAACAAAACAAAGGAACTAATTACCATTCTTATGTTTAGAATTAAATCTCAGTTTTGCAACAAACGTTATACAGAGAAATTGCAGCATCGGCTTGGGTGCTGTAAATAGGTAGGATAGCAATAAAAATTCGTGGCTAAGCAAACACACTAGAGAGAGAGAGAGAGAGAGAGGGAGAGAGAGAGGGAGAGGGTGGGTTTAAAACTATTTACGTCATTGTTTCTCATAAAAATGCTCTGGTTATTTTTATATAATATAAAGTCCAATGAATTCTAAGAGCTTACAGATGACCATCTCTCATGCTCTCCAAAAATAACTATCAGAATGTTAGAATTAGTGACGCTTGACACTTAAGTCCCCAAAGGAAAACATAACAATATCATGGAAATTAAAGTTCATGGTTAGCAAGATTCGTATTTCCTAAAGCCAAGTGACATGAAAGCTTATTCGTAGAACAGGTGAGAGTAGAGGCGTGAGTCTTGTTCATAGGGTTTAATTTATTGGAAAATCCATAAAGGATAACGACTTTACCAACATCGTTTGGCAGTCGAGTCTAGAAAGAACAGTACTTGTAAAATTGTGCCTAACAGTTTATGCTTCAAAACGGGGTCAAAAACTCCCAAAATTCATATGTAACAGTTTCTACATCTAAATAGTGTCTACAAATTACTAAAATTCATGTCTAACAGTTTCTGCTTCAAAACGGGGTCTAAAAACTCAAAAAAAACTCATGTCTAACAGTTTATGCTTCTAAACGGTGTCAAAAATTCACAAAACTCATGTCTAGCTGTGTATACATGAAAACGCGGTCTAAAAACTCCTAAAACTCACGTCGAACAATTTATGCTTCAAAACGAGATCTAAAAATTTCTAAAACTCATTTCCAACAGCCACTTGTTCAAAACTGAGTCTAAAATCTACTAAAACTCGTGTCTAATGGTTTCTGCTGCAAAACGAGATCTAAGAACTCCTGCTTCATAAATCTAACCATTTCGGCTGAAAAACGGGTACTGAGAACTCCTGAAACACATAGCTGACAGTTTATGATTCAAAAAGTGGTCTAAAAACTACTAAAACTCACGTCTGACAGTTTATGCTTCAAAAAGTGGTCTAAACACTACTAAAACTCACGTCTGACAGTTCATGCTTCAAAAAGTGGTTTAAAAAACTATTAAAACTCACGTATAACAGTTTCTACTTTCAAAAAGTGGAAAAAAAAACTACTAAAACTCATGAATAACAGTTTATGCTTCAAAAAGTGGTCTAAAAACTACTAAAACTCACTTCTGATAGTTTCTACTTCAAAAAGTGGTAAAAAAAACTATTAAAACTCACGTCTGGCGGTTTCTAGTTCAAAAAGTGGTCTAAAAACTACTAAAACTCAAGGCTGACAGTTTCTACTTCAAAAAGTGGTCTAAAAAAACTACTAAAACCCACGTCTGCTAATTTCTGTTCAAAAAGTGGTCTAAAAATTACTAAAACTCACGTCTAATAGTTTCTACTTCAAAAAGTGGTCTAAAAACTAATAAAACTCACGTCTGACAGTTTCTAGTTCAAAAAGTGGTCCAAAAACTATTAAAACTCGTGACTAACAGTTTCTAGTTCAAAAAGTGGTCTAAAAACTACTAAAACTCACGTCTGACAGTTACTAGTTCAGAAAGTGGTCCAAAAACTATTAAAACTCGCGACCAACAGTTTCTAGTTCAAAAAGTGGTCCAAAAACTATTAAAACTCGTGACTAACAGTTCCCAGTTCAAGAAGTAGTCTAAAAACTACTAAAACACACGTCTGACAGTTTCTAGTTCAAAAAGTGGTCCAAAAACTATTAAAACTCGTGACCAACAGTTTCTACTTCAAAAAGTGGTATAAAAACTACTAAAACTCATGAGACAGAGAAAAACTGTTCCAAAAGGCCAGGAAGAACGGAGGGAAAAAAAACTTTCGATTCGCTGGTGACTCGGCAATGGGAACATCGTGACATTCCAGACCTAGACAATTGAATCTTCCCTGACGATCGTATTAGGGCCATTCAAATGACATCAGAGCAGTTGACAAAGATAGATGGAGTAATTTACTAAAGGTTGATTCATGTAGCTAAGCGTAGTCTTCGGCCTCATCATAGGAATAATCTGATGTTAAAAAAATCCTAATTCGTAGACACGACATGAATACATTAGTCACTAATATAGAACAAATGGTCTAAAATAGACAGATAAGTAGTTGAGAGGGGAACGGATATGTCGACTTATCGACAATCTTTCCTTGGCTCACCAATTATAAATGAAAAACCTTGCAATTAATCAAACTTCATGACTCAGGATGACTGTTCTGTGTACGTGAAAAGTCAATTTTCTATCCAGTACTTATTGGAATCGATCCGAATAGAATAATAAGAAAGAGGCGTTACTTATGGAAACCAATTTCAAAACAAATTCATGATTGCTTTACCCGAAGGGCAATGCGTCAATTCATGTCCAAAACGAGGACCGAATTAAAACTGCCATGCCATTATATTCGAAGACATAACCCGGGGAATATTTATGCTTAATTAACATTAAATCATTGTTTTGCAAAAAAAAATGGGTTTTATTAAACCAACGCAAATAACAAAAGGCAAAAATGGTTCGCGAATCTTTTAAGGAAATTCATGAATTGTGTGGGTGGGCGGTCGTACACTGAATAACCTTCATGCATGCTTGCATCTGTTGCTCTCTCTCTCTCTCTCTCTCTCTCTCTCTCTCTCTCTCTCTCGTTTACTTCCTTATATTAGAGTGAACGTCATACATATGTATAAATAAAACATTTTCCTTCAAAATTAAATGCAAACTGTATGTGACAGGAGTATACATTTGTATTTGGCTTGTATTTCATTGCTGGACTTTTAAGCTTGAGAGAGAGAGAGAGAGAGAGAGAGAGAGAGAGAGAGAGAGAGAGAGAGAGAGAGAGAGAGAGAGAGAGAGAGAGAGAGAGAGAAGGCTATTTCTTAACACTGGCATGAAATCATAACCATTTACCATTTTCCCTTTTTGTTATTTAGTCATGAAGAGCCACGCCTTAGCGTTCGTGTTTTTAACAGGAAATGTATATATATATATATATATATATATATATATATATATATATATATATATATATATATATATATATGTATATATATATATATATATATATATATATATATATATATATATATATATATATAATTTTGTTTAAACTGTCAGGATATTTATTTCTTCAAGGAATCATTATAAGTATTCTAATGACTCTGTACAATGCTTTAATACTATTAAATTTCTGATTCTTACGACAGAGAAAGGAGATTTCAACTGTAAAATGAATATATAGATATAAATCTCTATCTTTTTTTATCAAAAATGGTATACTTGGCGTGTAATATTTACAGGCAATGTCCATATAGTAAACATAACTTTCCATATGCCACCATATACCCACATGCACATCCAATGCAGTGCATCCAATGTACGTGTCTGCCCAACGCAAATTGCTATAAAGCGGTTGAATATTTTTTTTTATTTGATGTTTTATCAATCAAATTACTTGATTCAATTTATGGAATTTAAGCTGTCAAGCCGAGCACTTAGTCACTTTCGGTCACTCAGCGCTTATGACAGTGAAAGGAGCAGTTGGAGAGATTAAACAGCAAGAGAAAGCTAACCACATTATAAATAAGCACTAGGATCTAAAAGTGGAACTAGGAGAGAGCCCTGTATTGCACTATGAAGCAATAGTTAGAGAGGATGTGTAGCAAGATTGAAGAAAGGAGGTTGGAATGGAGGTAAAGGATACTGCAGGCACCCTTTAGTAATGCGTACAGTGCACCATGTGAGGTGCAGAGACAGCACTATCCCATTAATGGAGATAAAATTTCTTGACAATCTGTTTGCGGATGAAATATACATAAGGGATCAGCAATAATAATAATAATAATAATAATAATAATAATAATAATAATAATAATAATAATAATGATTTGATGGTAGTTATCAGTGAGCATAAACAGAGTTGAACGCAAAACTGTAATTTGAAATAATAAAAAAATGCATATAACCTTGCTGATAAGCAGAAGAGAGAGAGAGAGAGAGAGAGAGAGAGAGAGAGAGAGAGAGAGAGAGAGAGAGAGAAACCTGATTTCGGGAAATCAACAAAGTAACCTCAAAAATATTTTATAGGCCCTGGTCGTAAAGTTTCAGGGTAGCTCAGTTCTTCAAGTACAGTATGATTATTATTATTATTATTATTATTATTATTATTATTATTATTATTATTATTATTATTATTATTATTATTATTATTAATGACCGGTCTAGGAAGTGATAATCATCATATTAAAAATAACCGAGTAAAACAAATGGTTAAAAGCTTCCTGATCAACCTTGTTCTGGTTCAGTGTTGGCTACTCAATCGAATGAATGCTCTAGAAAGGTTCAGATTCTATTTAAATCAGTATATAGGTTTAAGGGCCCAGAAAATAAAGTGATGATGTACTCTCATATGGATATTTGTAACTAAACACAGATATATATACATTTACATACATATATACATATACTGTATATATGTACATATGTATATATGTACATATGTATATATGTACTTATATATACAAGTATATATTAAGTATATATGCACATATGTATAAATGTACTTATATATACATACAAAAATACATACACATATATATGTTTGTGTGTGTGTGTGTGTTTGTTTCCGGATGTATGAGCACTTCTATTCCTATACACGTGCTAATATACAAATCCTTAACCCCTATGATTCTGTTGACGAAAATTGTTATTACTTTCTCAGCTTTTGATATTCCCCCCGACGTCTGCGGGAAACTCCAGAGGAGGGCTCATCAGTCCACCCCGGGCATCCAAATTGCCAAGTGAGGCCTTAGAGAGACCCATTCTGTAGAACAGTGGCCTCCGGGCTCCCCGGGAAGCACCAGAACAGAGTGGCTCTGCTAGAATGGGGACCGAGGCTCGTTCCGGAATCCTTACATGATTGCCTAGGATTTTAAGTCTGATTTGTTCCAATATTGAATAAAGGGCACATTATCCAGCCCCTGGTTTCTGTGATTCTTCTAAGAGACTGGAATAATTTACCGGTCTATCCTGAGGACATTTTGGAATGGAATGGAATGGAATTTAGAGTTTAGGCCAAGAGCGGGAAAGGAAATTGAGAGTAAAGGAGGTCTGAAAGGTGTAACTGGAGGAAAACCTCGAAGCTGCACTGTGAACCTCGAAGCTGCACTGTGAAATAATTGTTAGGAAGAGGGTGGATTACAGCTAGGGGCCGAGGGGACGCTGCAAAGAGCCTTCAGTAATGCCTACAGTGCACCCTGTGAGTGAAGACATTCTGGATATTCCTGGCTCCGGGGACTTCGAGCTAGGCTCCGTGTGTTGTGTGCCCTGTTTCAGTAACAAACTAAGCATTGTAACAGATATCCC
>NC_089759.1:2911656-2919156 GCF_040412425.1 Macrobrachium rosenbergii | reverse complement strand
TTTTATTAGTTTCAGTGACTGCCCAGATCGATGAGATTTAATTAGATTCGACATTGTCACTACTTCCGTTTTTTTTACGGATTCGGGTCAAGAACAAGGATGTGTATCTATTGCTTGATTCGTTTTCATTTTTTCTTATTTTTCTTGCTTTGTAAGGTCGAGTGTCTATAAGATGTGTTGGGTTTTCAGAGCCATCGGCAATTGCCTGAACAGGGCATTCGTTCTGAATGCTGTTTTGATAACTCCTAAAACTGCAGATACGCAGTTACGCAATTTAAATACAGCAAATGATACTTCTGTCATATTCACTATATTATGCTCTATATTTCTCTAACAAAAAAGATGACGAGGAAAAATCTGAATTTTCCTATTCGGAATTTAGACTGAACAAAGTGAATGGAATCTGAAGGCATGAAAAAGAGACTTGATCATGAAAGACAGTTAAATGCAAATCGTCTACGTGGGTACAAAAGCCCTAAGCAATCAAGATATGCAAATAGCCTTTCCCAGCAACTAACGAGCACCCACAAAAATAGTTCGATACGTGATCCATAACCAGAACGAGTAAGGCGACCTCGCTTAATCTTCACATGTCATAAATGTCGGCGTGATAATGAATCGTTGCAGTCGGCAATTAAAACGGGGAAACAACTCAGCATTCCTGCAGTTTGGTCCTGGGAGACTTTGACCAATTAATTGATGTAAAAATAAAGTAACAGCATCATTAATCTGTCAAGACTTGTGAGGATACGAAAGGGAACAGAATTTGCCCGATGATTTTTGGTCCAACAACCAGATAAGATATAAAGGCAGAGTGGGAAGTTAACTTCTTAAACAAGAGTGTTACAGAAACTTGCAATAACACTTAGCGGCCTTGTAAGAGCAGCAATTATTCTCTTAGATACCCGAAAGCCAAAAGAGAAAGTCCTCCCAGAATAGCCTTAGGTTAGAAAACTGGTTTTTTAGTAATTGAAGCGTTTAAGTTTTAAGAGCATCGGTGTGGGAAAGGATACTGTGCATTAAAGGGTAGGATTTCTGACGTCTTAACCAGATACAAAAACTTATCAGTTTTCCTGTGACTGGCCACGAAAAATGGCTATAGGATTTTGAGGGCCGAAATACCTTTGGTTAACCAGCTGGGTGGGAAAACTAGAAGTATTGCTTTACTAATCTAAAATCATTGTCAAGCATTTGATCTTTAAGTGATTTTCCCTGCAAAAGAATTAAATAAATTAATGCTGAATTCAGTCTCAGAAAAAAATATTACATTCGTAAAAGCGCCTGGAAATATAATGAGATTAGAAATTAATTATGTCCGTTTATTACTCCTATTTCAGGTTAACATTGTCACGAGACGGAACTACACCAAGAAATGACACTACTTTTATTAGGCTTTTTTTTATAACACCCACATTGCTTGAAAGCACCCAGGCCATTTAAATTCTAGTTTCCAGATGAAACTAGTCTCCAACGAGAAGGTTTCCTATGGAAAAAAAATACCACGGTTTGAGATCTGGTTGTTCAGTGATGGCATGGCTTTCACTTTCGATATCTCGAAGAAAAATCTTGTAAAAAAAAAAAAATAAAAGAGGAAATAATTTGCTTCGTCATGAATTTCTTTCACTTTCAGGAAGTGACACGTGTTTGTGTTTATCATTTCTATTTGAATGAAGAGACATATACTGGAAAATCTAGTTTGCAGGTCAAATACAGGGAGAGTACAAATTCAAAGAAATCATCAGAAAGACAGAATGATAACAATTGCAACTTTCGTGTGATTAGTTTTGCATGTTTTAGCACAGCTTACTTCAGATCTTCTAAGTAATGCTGATATGTCAAATGGATCTATGATTTTATTAGTTGAATTGAATAGTATAGTCTGAGACCATCTGAAGTTAGAAAGCAAGTATTATCATAGTTGTTGTAGCTGTGCAAAGATATTGTTGAAACAAAACATTTCTCGAAGAATGGCAAGCGTGTGACATAACATGAAATGTTAGTGTCCATAACGCAAATATATATATATATATATATATATATATATATATATATATATATATATATATATATATATATATATATATATATATAATGTACATATATATATATATACATATATACATACAGAATGAATATTAGAACGAATAAGGTGGAAAAATCATTATTTGAAACAGAAATGATTTGAAGACAAATCATTCTCCTATGGCCCTAATAGAATTGACAAGGATCTATTTAAGAATCATAAAACTAAAAAAAAAAAACATTGCCAGAACCTACAGGCCTTTATGGCTTAGTTGCGAGTAGCAGTAACTTATACAATAAAGTCAGAAGACCATCAAAATGGCAATAGCAACATTTCCTCGTTTAGTTGTCTCGGACACACGAGGATGAACACGTACGCCTGACCTCTCATTTTTTTTTTTTTTACCTGCATGGAATTACTTTTTAAGTGAGGACTCAATTTAACTTGGCAAGACCTTTTACTTTCATACAAAATTCACACTTAATTGTGTTTGTCAGATGATGCAGAGTTTGCATAGGTAGCCTGCCATTGTATGACGAAGAGACAAAAGGTCAGTATGCGCAGACGTGTATGTATGTTGATGTGTAACTGAAAAGTATTAACCTTCATTCCTTTGAAAAAGGTCCTAGAATGATTTAGTTCGTTAATTGTAATAGCCACAATGCCATCTTGACTTCTAGATTCTTCGCGCTTCTTTGGATACGCTTGTCACTACAAAGCCTTGAGATCCAAGTGCAAGAAATATAAAGAAATTATGATGTCCGGTGGCGGGAAACGAACCTGGGTCACCTAATCAGAAGTTAAGAGGGCTATATAAGACTGTCACAATTACCCACACACACATATATATATATATATGTATGTATGTATATGTATATATATAATATATATATATGTATATGTATATATAAATAAATAAATATATATATATATATATATATATATATATATATATATATATATATATATATATATATATATATATATATATATACTATTTATGCCTGTGTGTGCTAAACGAGAATTTACTGTCGCAAAAAGGATGTCTTACAGACTCAAACCAAACATGGAGTTCCATTTAGGCATGAGAACTGGTACTTCTCAGTTACACACCCAAAGGCTTTTTATTTATTGATCACATCTATTTAACTGTTCATAAAATAGTTTTCAATGACATCATTTATTCGTTTGACCTATACCTGATTCTGCCTTCCATGACTGGTAAGAAATGGAAGTGAGTGGGTGAAGACTCCACGTCCCTTATAAGCGAACGGGCCGTTTGGCAAGTACGGTTCGGAATCCTTCAAAAAATGGATGACAGATCTTCGGCTGTGAAAGTAAATTTTGTACATATATATATATATATATATATATATATATATATATATATATATATATATATATATATATATATATATATATATATACATACATACATCTGTCAATTGGTGGTGCCCTGGTCTTTCATTTGAGAGTCCGCGGTTCGATCCCGATGTGAGTTAGAAATTGATACACACACACACGCACAAGCGATGGTTTTGTAGGTAATTGTTAACAAAAATGAGAATGATTTGCCATGAAAAATATTGGTATAGAAAGTAAATTTCTCTGTTTAATATACTTCAGAACATAACTCAAGAAGTGTCAGTCTGCTTTTGGAGAAGCGCTTATCATTTGTCAAAACATGGACTTGAAAATTTGAGGCTGTCAAGATATGTTGATATCTGGGATAATTCTTTGTATGATACACAAGAACCAGGAAAGATTTCTCTAAGGAAACTCGCGGTGCAATCTCGATTGTGGTTGTCTTTATATTTAACGAGAAAATTATGAAATTTCTGGGAACTTGAAATAAAAGAACTTCATTGGCTTCTCTGCAGACTAAAATTTAAGAACATAAATTAGTCAGCATGAATATTAATTAGCTTTCAAAATAGATTAAAAGCGGAGTTGTTGATAACAGAGGACAGAAGTTTATCATCTTTGACAAAGTAATCACTGAAATATTAGCAAATAAGATGTGCGTATGTAGATAATCCTGTTATTACTTCGAAAGTAATTATATCTTAGAGTAGTCATAACCTTCATTTGAAAATATTTTCGACGAAATAAAAGTCGGACGAGAGAAAGAGGAAAATGAATGAAATTAAAGAGCAAATGACCGGCCTCTTCAAGAGTGATGGTCGTGGCATAGTAGTTACCAATACGGAACCACTCATTTGCTGGACTTATAAGACAAGTGGCTTCTTTGTAATATCTGGAATTTTCTCAACACAGAATTGATTTTCCATTGTATCTACTGACTTCAGAAAACTCAAAATATTAAGTTCCCAATATCCTTCTTTCGTATAGTAGGAAACGTGCACTATTTTATAAAAGATTTAGACCTCTTTTCTTATCAGGCTCCTGTATCATAAAAGCAATGAAGTTTCATAGCCATAAGGTAGAGATTAATTCTATCCTGCGACATATGGGTTGATTGAGTTACATCACCTGGCGTGTGAGAGGTAAGGAGTATGTTTCTAATTAAGCCTTATGGTTCTCACTTAAATTTATTTGTATTTTTTTTAGGGTTCTTCTCTAACGCGAACGTAAGAACAATGACTTGAATTTAATTTTCTAATTTTCCAGACAATATTTTATCCATCTTTTTAATTAAAGATCCCTTTAACGTACCAAAAGCAACAATGAAAAATGTATTAAATGGAACAATTGTGCTTTTATGAATTATAAATCATTGAAAAGAGGCATTCCAAGTAAAGGTCAAATATAATTTCACGTGTCAACCTTGATGAACTGTAAATAGCACCTTAAACTGATTTTGCCCAGTTTTTCAACCGTCTTTGATTTTGTCCGCGTTAATGACCAGCAAACAGATAACTTTCTCTTTCAGATAGTGCCCAAAAAATGTGTCCTTCAAAGGGTCCAAATTCGGAGAGGAATACAAACAGACACACAAACTCACACACACACACACACACACACACACATATATATATATATATATATATATATATATATATATATATATATATATATATATATATATATATATATATATATATATATATATATATATATATTATATATATATATATATTTAAAACCGCATTTTAACAGCTTTTTGCCTAAGTTAAGTAAAGGTTCATACCCTAACGAAAATAATGCTTAACTGTTAACCTTTCATAAGCCTGTTACAAAGCTGTTAACCTCTTCCTCAGTAAACACCTAAAAATATTTCCGAGTCTGATGAAATGAAAGTTTTGATATATTTTTACTTATCTAAGTGGGAAAACCTACTGTTTTGTAATACAACTCTCCATGTTACTGAGGTCATTTAGATAGAAACATGAAGGTTTTAAATCGCCTGGAGAAGTATTTAACTTTAATTATAAAGAACGTACTACGTCTTTCTCAATATACAGGAGAGCATTGCGTAGAAGCATCTTCGTACTATAAAGCCACTATGGTTTTGAGAACGCCCAAATCGCCATTCACTTTTTTGACGTGTCATACCACTCAGGCAGAAGCTGAGGTTTGACTTTCACAGGAAGGAGAAGACGCCTGAGTTGCGGAAATAGCCATTCAAAATAAAAAAAATATATATAAAAAAACCGTCGGTGACTGATCAAGGCACCTTTTGCAGAGCCATCCTTGAACTCTATAGAAGGGCCATCGCCTGGTCGTCTGCACGTAAGCCCAGAACACACACAAAAAAAAACTGACACTTGGGAAAAAAGGTTGATAGTTTTTCTGGCTCAATAGCCTTTTTTCGTCAGTGGTACGTCAGGTTTTTTGTTGGTTTTATTTTGTTTTTGGGACAACAAGGACGAACGAAAATGAAATTGAGTTTTTTTTTTTTTTGTCTCTCCAGCGATCATATACTTTTACTTTCAGTTTTGCACGTCAGAATGAAAATGGATCAAGAATATGCGAAGTTATCATGAACATTTTAGGCTTCCTGAATTCAACAGGTTTTTTGTTTGTGTTTCGCAGGTGTTAATTCATATATATATATGTGTGTGTGTATATATATATACACACACACACATATATATATATATATATATATATATATATATATATATATATATATATATATATATACATATATTTATATATATAGAGATAGATAAATAGATATAGATAGATACAGATATTGATATATAGATATATATATATATATATATATATATATATATATATATATATATATATATATATATATATATATATTTATATGTGGGTGGGTGTGTGTATGTATGTGTGTGCGTGTGTGAATAGTATCAAAATAACCGAAACGTCTCATCCGTACTTAAAAAGTTAACAAACAAAAAATCAAGAAAAATGAATAATACATAAAATCACCGCTACGTTCTGTCAACAGCAGCCCTAACCGTCGAGAAGTGGCTGACAAATGGAGACAAAAAATAAGAAAAAAAAGTCGACTTAACCAGAGTCTATGTGTTCATCTTCTCCCACTCTATGGGATCCATTCATTCCTTTATGGATCAAGTTTCAGCTCTTTGTAGATCGAGTTTGAATCCAAATGCGGTTGGACTTCTTTACAGATGGGCTGTTTTACAATCAGCCTGAATATACTTTGTCTAATTATTTGATAAATGAAAAAGATTGATCATTCTAATCCTTCACATAATACTATATCTAATTGTTTTTCAAGTGATCAGAACCATCCTTCATCTTGCTAAAGATATACAAAGTTACAAGAAGGATTCCTAACGACAACGTGGACGGAAATAATAATAATAATAATAATAATAATAATAATAATAATAATAATAATAATAATAATAATAATAATAATAGATTTTCAAATGCAATTATTATTATTATTATTATTATTATTATTATTATTATTATTATTATTATTATTATTATTATTCTATAACACGTAAGCAATGGCTATATAAACTTTAAGAAGTAACATTCATGTAAACCTATAATGCGAATATGTACAGAAGATTACTATCTATAGTGCGTTGAAATTACCTAAATAAACGCTACCTCCGTGTACATGAATATTCAGCTTCTTAAAGTAATAATAATAATAATAATAATAATAATAATAATAATAATAATAATAATAATAATAATAATAATAATAATAATGGGTAAAAATCTCAATTACGAGGGCATAAGTAATGTTCTTTAAGGTCAACAATAATATATCTGATGGTAACAGTTGTAAAACTTTATAAAACTATATAAAAGCTTTCGAACCCTTCCCTGGGCAAGGCGAACTGATGATGAACCCAGGAAGGGTTCGAAAGCTTTTATATAGTTCCATAAAGTTTTACAACTGTTACCATCAGATATATTACTGTGGACCTTAAAGAACAATAATGTGCTATGAAAATCTATTTTTTCTGGATAAAACAAACTTCAGTTATTCAGTACCAGCTGTTCCAATTACACAGTAAGTATGGGCAAAAAATTAGATTTTTTGATATCAATTA
>NC_089759.1:2871656-2906656 GCF_040412425.1 Macrobrachium rosenbergii | reverse complement strand
ATAGTTAATAACCAGAACTTATCATCTGAATCTAAAATATAGAAAAGAGAAGAGAGTACATAACCAGGATTTATCAGTTGAATCCATATACTAGGAAAGAAAGAAGGAAAAGAACCAGGAATTATCAGTTGAATCCACGTACTAGGAAAGAAAGAGGGAAGAGGATGAGGAATTATCAGTTAAATCCACACAATACTCGTAGGAAAGAAAGAGGGCAAAGAATCAGGAATTATCAGTTGAATCCACATGAAAGAAAAGGGAAGAGGGTAAATAAATAGGAATGATCAGTTGACTCGACATAATAGAAAATGGAAAAGGGTAAATAACCAGGATTTATCAGTTGAATCTCAGTAAAAGAAAAGAGAAGAGGCCATATAACCAGGAATTATCAGTTAAATCCAAATAACAAGAAAATAGAAACGAGATATTATGTAGAGGAATTTAAATAGCTCAGCTTTAAAACGAAGATGGAAAATGATTAGGATTTGTCATTTAAATACAAGTAATAAAAAAAATGTAAGTTAACATCAGGTCATACATGTTGGGATAGACACAAGGCAGAACTATATTTCAAGACAATAAACAAAGTAATTAGCATAACTCAGAAAGATCGAAAGATAAAGAGATTATTTTAAAAATCAATGTAAAAGTCAACTCTAATGCATCAAATTCACATTCAGTTACATCGATAAATCAAGTTAATTACGATCATAACTCATTATCATCATGACGACATAACAGCTTTTAATAACGCAAAAAAATTGTGGTGTAATCGATGAAATCTATTTCAGAGGTTTCCTCATCTCTCCGACTCCGTCTAATGACCTTCTTAGGAAGGTTTTATATACGTCAAGGCATTCTGGTGCATTGGGCGTTAATGAGTAAAAAGAAAAAGAATAACCTTGCTTGATATTTTTTATATATGATTTGGGATCTCAGCTTTCATGGCTTTTATGACCTAAATGTTTATATATATATATATATATATATATATATATATATATATATATATATATATATATATATATATATATATATATATATATATATATATATATATATATATATATATAAATATATATATATATATATATATATATATATATATATATATATATATATATATATATATATATATATATGTGTGTGTGTGTGTGTATGTATGTATATATGTATGTATGTATGTGTGTATATATATATATATATATATATATATATATATATATATATATATATATATATATATATCGTGATGGCAAGGGATTCTGCTTTCAAACATGCTTTATCATTATTACCCTGGATTAATTTGCAAAACAGACATCAAGATGTGTGAACTCTAACAAACTGATAAATATATCAGAATGAAAATATCAATATGAAAATGTATAGTTAAGTGATTTCGATTCTTGATTACCGTGAACAACTGTTTTTAGACGTGAAGATCTTCAGCAGACTCTTCAGAGAAATTTCTTTAGTTCTCTGTATTGCAAATCTGGAAGACCTTGTTCTTGGATCGCTTGAAGAATAATGTTCTTCATATTGGTAATTCGTTTCCTGGAAAGAAAACTATTGTTCCGGCTTTGTCTGTCCGTCCGCAGTTTTTTATGTCCACACTTTCTCTGTCCACCCTCAGATCTTTAAAAACTACCGAGGCTAGAGGGCTGCAAATTGGCATGTAGATCATCCACCCTCCAATCATCAAACATACCAAATTGCAACCCTTTATCCTCAGTAGTGTTTATTTTTTTTTAAGGTTAAAGTTAACCGTAAGCGTACGTCTGGCAACGATATAGGCCAGGCCACCACGGGCCGTGGTTAAAGTTTTATGGGCCGCGGCTCATACAGCATTATACCGAGACCACCGAAAGACAGATCTGTTTTCGGTGGCCTTGATTATACGCTGTACAGAAAACTCGATTGTGCCGAAGAAACTTCGGAGCATTTTTTACTTTTTTTTTTTTAATTAGGGAAAGTAATTCATTTCTAGATTAGAATGCGCTAATGATATCTATCTAAAGAAACTGACTGACTCAAATCTTAAGAATACAATTCATACTATTATGAAGAAAAGAGAAAAGACGAAATGATCTTTTAAGAAAGTCAAGAATGATATGATGTTTCAAATTATCTAAAATTTCTTGTAATGAAAATATTAGAAAATTATCCTGAAGTATACTTGAAGAAAAAAGGAGTTAATTGGAATATATCCTTTATACTCACTGATTTCTGTTATTTTTGCGAGTACAGTTTCCGATAATCAAATAGAAAATATTCTTTATTGAAGTCTAAAAATCTCGGAAAGTTTTTCATTGACGGGAAAAACTAGTGGTAAAATGACAAAGAGAAAATATTCTTTATTGAAGTCTAAAAATCTCGGAAAGTTTTTCAATGACGGAAAAAACAACTGGTAAAATGAAAAAGGTTGATAATTATGAAGCCAAGTAATGATACAGCGTAGGTGTACTGAATGTACAACCCATGTAATTATACTCCTATAAAAAAACGTAAAAAAAAATTATTCGATTTATCTCTATACTTCCTTCATGCTTCCCTGATTTCTGACCTTTAAAGACATAGTTTTTTTTTTCCTTAAGGCGCAGCATTTACGAAATAGGAGGCTTACCTGACGTTTTACAAGTAAGCCCTATGAACATTTCAGTAGGCAGTGATAGTGATAGTTTACCCTGTAGCAAGGGTATACTGAGAAAAAAAAATTATGAGGAAGCTATGGATAGAATGCCATTTTTTAAATTTAATTTTTTTTTTCAGTAACATTGGCCTAGCCAGATGTTAGGATTGCAGGCTTTTATGCATAGTACTTACTCCTTACTATGAATTAGTTTTTTTATTGCATGAACTAACCTAGCCAATTGTAAAGACTACGAGTTGGTTCCGTGTGACATTTTGGAACTTATAACTATATCACTATTTCTACATTCATACTTTTGTTTCTTATCTTATTTATTTGTTTATTTTTTTGGAGGAGGCTGACCTAGCCAATATAAGTTTAAGACACCCAAACAAGTTCCTCATTTATCCAGTACGTATTTTATCCATATTCAATTTTTTTCTTGATGTACAGAGAAAAAATTAAGTTACGAACGGCACAATAAGACATAACTCTATTCACTTTAACTTCCTGCAATGATATTCCACTTCTGTAAAAATTATATATATATATATATATATATATATATATATATATATATATATATATATATATATATATATATATAAACAACAGGAAGTCTCTTTCGAATATATCCCGATAACTGAAAAGTCAATTAAATATTATTAGATAGCGACGACCTCTATTAACATCAATCAGGAATGCTATAGATATTGTAATCTATTGTAATCAGTTATTCTCTAGATATTGTAATCAGGAATTCTACAGATATTGTAATCTGTTGTAATTCTACAGGATACTATAATCTGTTGTAATTCTATAGGATACTGTAATCTATTGTAATTCTATAGATATCGTAATCTATCGTAATTCTATAGATATTGTAATCTACTGTAATCCTATAGATGCTGCAATCTATTGTAATTCTATAGATATTGTAATCTATGGTAATTCTATAGATACTGAAATCTATTGTAACCCTATAGATATTGTAATCTATTGTAACCCTATAGATATTGTAATCTATTGTAATTCCACAGACATTGTAATCTATTGAATTTCTGTAGATACTGTAAACTATTGTAATTCGATAGATACTGTCATCTATTGTAATCTACGCATGTAGAGGTACCTGCTTAAGTATAGCCTCTATTCTGCGCAAAATTCTTGCAAGTACTTACTACTCGTTTCGATTTTCCCTGACTACCAATAATTGTTTCTCTTTTAAAAAGTGAGCTTACCCTTTGAGGTAAGTCCAGCGCTTTCCTTATTCCCCAGATTTACTTATATACCAGTCTACGTAAAGATTCGGCCAGTTCAACTTCGTATGACGTACATGACGTACAAGAAGTTTGAAAAACCAAAGCCAGAATTGAGGTTACGTAAGAGCATAAATATTCTGGAGCAATAATAAACGATCTCGGAGATAAAAATTATTAATATATATCTATATAATCGTCTAAGGTTATCGGTGCTCTTATGATTTAAGGATTGCCCAGTTAATGCTGTAAATATAGAAACAAGCGCTTGAATCCTTAAAAAAATGTATTGAGCTATCCAGTTCAAAGATAACATACGATTGAATACAAAGTTACTGACAGAACCAGGCATAGGAAATATATGGGTATTTCATTGGTGAGACAAAGCTATATAAAAGACTTTACGACAGACGTAAAGAATCGTAAAATACAGAGAAACAAAACATCAGTATAAAATATCGTACAGTTTTGCTGAAAATAATAAGCTCAACCATGTTAAATGGTTCGGAACAAAATGATGTAGAGTAATAAAATTAAATAAAATCATATAAAATAATGAGTAGCAAAGGTCAATAAATCTAAAAAAGGGAAATTTTATTAAACCAAATTCTCAAGATAAGTTTTTCTCATATTCTTAGTCTGAAGACCCATGTTTTGAACGTATCTGTATATATAGAAATATAGGCAAAGAAAAGCGGTCTGCATACATTTCAATATGTGACAATTCAGATCTCAATATACTGTATATATGTATGTATGTATGTATGTATGTATGTATGTATGTATGTATGTATGTATGTATGTATGTATGTATGTATGTATGTATGTATGTATATATATATATATATATATATATATATATATATATATATATATATATATATATATATATATATATATATTTACAAAGAAACGAATATAGCTCGATATCAAAAGGTAAATGTATCTAGGTTGAGCTGATTATATAGATATAAAGAAAATGAAGTGTAGAAATCATTTAGCACCAAGCAGAAAAGACGCCCCCCTTAAAAAGGCGATCAAGCCCACTCCCGCCGGCATCCCCTCAAAAAAGACAATCCTGGTGCACATGATCAAGCTGGCTTTATGCCAGTAGGGCCCCTTGCTTCTGAAGCAACACGTAAAAATGACAAGTAAAAAATGCGCTGAAGTTTCTTCGCCGCAATCGAGTTTTCTGTACAGCCGCTACAGCGTATAATCAAAGCCACCGAAAATACATCTATCTTTCGGTGGTCTCGGTATAATGCTGTGTAAGCCGCGGCCCATGAAATTTTAACCATCGCCCGGTGGTGGCCTATCCTATATCGTTGCCAGAAGCACGATTATGGCTAAATTTAACATTGAATAAAATAAAGACTACTAAGGCTACAGGGCTGCAGTTTGGTATGTTTGATGATTGGAGGGTGGATGATCAACATACCAATTTGCAGCCCTAAAGCCTCAGTAGTTTTTAAGATCAGAGGGCGGACGGAAAAAAAGTGCGGACGGACAGACAAAGCCGGCACAACAGTTTTCTTTTACAGATAACTAAAAAAAAAAAAAAAGACAGCTTTATTCCACGCATCCTTCGTTGCAACGCCGCTACAGAAGCATCAGAAAACCGGCATTTAATCCCGAAACTTTCATCAAGGAAATTCCCTCAAGGTCACTGGCCGTTGAAAATGAAAGTGAAGTGGTGTTAGATTTTTTTTTTTACCGCAGAATCATCGCTGAATGACCAGGCACTTCTTTCGACCAAACCTCTTCTTGAAAAAAAAAAAGATACCAGTAGGTCGTCGGGTACTTTTTGCCTTAGCCGAGTAGAAAAGAGAGAGAGAGAGAGAGAGAGAGAGTGAGAGAGAGAGAGAGAGAGAGAGAGAGAGAGAGAGAGAGAGAGAGAGAATCCAGTTTGTTGGAGAGGGGAGAGGATCGGAGAGAGAGAGAGAGAGAATATAGGAAGAACCCATTTGTTAGAGAGAGAGAGAGAGAGAGAGAGAGAGAGAGAGAGAGAGAGAGAGAGAGAATCCAGTTTGCCGGAGACGGGGGAAGGATCGGAGAGAGAGAGAGGGAGAGAGAGAGAATATAGGAAGAACCCAGTTTGTTGGAGGGAGAGAGAGAGAGAGGGGGGGGATGGAAAGACCCCAGTTCGTTGGAGAGGGGGGAAGAGGATCGGAAAGAGAGAGAGAGAGAGAGAGAGGGAGAGAGAGAGAGAGAGAGAGAGAGAGAGAGAGAGAGAAAACCCAGTTTGTAGGAGGAGGAAGGGGGAAGGGGGAGAGAGAGAGAGAGAGAGAGAGAGAGAGAGAGAGAGAGAGCCCAGTTCGTTGGAGTGGGAGGGGGCGGGGGCGGCAGCTCTGGGGTGCTAGGAGAGGTAAGGGTTAATGGCCCGTTTGCACATCGGGCGGAAAAGGGCAAGTGAAAATTTGGGCGTGCGTAGTGATGACAGCTTATACCGCCGGCATTTCGGGTAATGCCTTCGCCATTTCTGTACCAGTGCCAATGACTCCCTAGTTAACAAACTGGAGGCAGCTTTGGTGGACTCTATCGGAACATAAAAAATAAAAAAATGCCTGACAAAAAAAAAAAAAAATAAGGAGAAAATATAATAAATATGATATTTTTTACCCAAACGATAAGGCATAAATATCATTCACCTTCTATTTTCTCTTCCGCACCAACGTATTATATTCAAAAGATTTCGTGAGCTTTTCAATTCTCTCCAGGCAATTGAATGTTCTTTTGGCTCAAGAGATTAAAACTTTTGTTCTTTTACAATTACGCTTTTACTATAGTGCAGCAGTTAAAAGTCAAGAGAGAGAGAGAGAGAGAGAGAGAGAGAGAGAGAGAGAGAGATTGAAAGTCACTAATGGCTTGTTCAGACTCTTTTAAAATTACACTTCTGCTAAAATGCAGCAGCTAAATCTCAGAGGTAAGAGAGAGAGAGAGAGAGAGAGAGAGAGAGAGAGAGAGAGAGAGAGAGAGAGAGAGAGAGATTGAAAATCACTAACGGCTGGTTCAGACTCTTTTAAAATTATATTTTTACTATAAGGCAGCAGCTAAAACTCAGGGATAAGAGAGAGAGAGAGAGAGAGAGAGAGAGAGAGAGAGAGAGAGAGAGAGAGAGAGAAAATCACTGATTACTGGTACAGACACCTTTTCGGCCTTGAAATTCCAGATATTTAACCAACTTTCTCATTCACTTTTGACACCTGTTGCTTTTAATCTCTAATTAAACCATGATGGTATAACTAGTGTTTTCATGCCAGAAGAAATTTAGCCTAAATTTTTTATCCCATTTTCAAACGCCATACTCTTTAGAATTAGTTTCTATTTTTTAGTTTTCTGTAAAAGGAAACTATTGCGCCGGTTTTGTCTGTCCGTCCGCACTTTTTGTGTCCACACTTTTTCTGTCCGCCCTCAGATCTTAAAAACTACTGAGGCTAGAGGGCAGCAAATTGGTATATTGATCATCCACCCTCCACTCATCAAACATACCAAATTGCAGCCCTCTAGCCTAAGTAGTTTTTATTCTATTTATAGTTAAAGTTAGACACAATCGTGCTTCTGGCAACGATATAGGCCATGCCACCACTGGGCTGTGGTTAAACGTTTATGGGACTCGGCTCATGATACAGCATTATACCGAGACCCCCAAAAGACAGATCTATTTTCGGTGACCTTGATTATACGCTGTAGCTGCTGTTCAGATAACTCGATTGCGCCGAAGAAACTTTGGCGCATTTTTTACTAGTTTTATTTTGTTTATTATTTACCTGTTCACAGCTATATAATTTTCTTGATTAGTTTTTTACAGTTTTTTACTCTGGAAGAGTATGCTAAGTAATTAGATTCTTTAACCTAACAATATTTTAGGCTTGCTCTAAATGATACTTTCATCATCATCATCATCATCATCATGAGAATAGCACAATCCTAGATTCATAATGACAAACTCCAAATAATGATAAAATTCAACTAAATATTTCAGATTTCGAGTCAGTTATTATTATTATTATTATTATTATTATTATTATTATTATTATTATTATTATTATTATTATTATTATTATTATTAATAAGCAAATATACTGTAAAATAGACAAAAATCTCTTTCAGCTCAAATACGTTTCTGTCGAATGGAATGCAAAGAGATGAAAAAATAAATTGAAATAAAACTAAATCAGGAACAAAAAGATTCCTTTCAACAAAGTGTCTGGAAACGTCCTTGACGAAATTTTGTTGGGGGGGGGGCGAGTGGGCCATCATGGGCCATGAAAAGGGTGTTGGATTTTTAGACAGATCCTAATCCTGAAGTTGGTCCAGGATCCTTTTTTGGGGATGGCTGGGGGAGTGGGTGGAAGAGGTGATATTGGGGGAGTGGGGGCGGGTTGTATATTACTAATGCAGACTGCATGCTCGTGTTACTTGTGAAACTGCTTGGCTTTAGCTTGCAGGCGGATGCAACGCCAGTGCCTGGGGAAACCCCTTTTAAAGTAGGACAATAAATATATATATAAATATATATATATATATATATATATATATATATATATATATATATATATATATATATATATATATATATATATATATATATATATATATATATATATATATATATTTATATATGTACTTATGTATATATATATATATATATATATATATATATATATATATATATATATATATATATATATATATATATATATATATATATATATATATATATATATACATATATATATATATATATATAAATATATATATATATGTATATATATATATATATATATATATATATATATATATATATTTATAGTACTTATATATATTTATATATATATATATATATATATATATATATATATATATATATATATATATATATATATATGCATTTATATATACACGAAACAAAATCTATCAGATTTCAAAACGACGCTAGACTGAAGCAAAATTGGGTAATAACGCTACCTTAGGCAGTGGGCTGACTCAATATGCATTTCCAAATACGATTAAAACCAAGGCCCTTGCTTAGTTACCTGTAAAAGATTTTCTTTTATGAAAGTAATTAATCTCTAGTTACAAAACAAAACTTCCAAGTGCAGTTATTTTCTCATACAACGGAAATTTAAAGTCCTAGATTTATTATTTATGTTAAGATCATTTTTATGGCGTCATCTAATTCTGATCTCACGATCGAAGACATCTGTAAATCTTGCATATATATATATATATATATATATATATATATATATATATATATATATATATATATATATATATATATATATATATATATATATATATATATATATATATATATATATATATATGAGTATTCTTGATGACTAAGGAAACAATGGAATACCTTCGTATGTAAACAAATGAATGCGCATTTAATTAAAGCCTAATGCTTAGCTTTACTTTTTCATATCTTTTAAAAATTATACTATTCATTTCTAAATAATATTTCGTCTTTCTTTGACTTTTCACCTTGTTTAAGGTCAAACTAAAGTGGTCTTCGACTTAAGTATTGGAAGCAATCTTTTTGCTTTAAGTTCTTCGAATTGAGTTTACTCAGGTCCTCCAGGTCATGAACTGAACCTTTTGTCTCTAAAGCAGCCAAAATTGAGTAATTCAAGTCTATTATCTATTGACAATCTAGTGTTATTCTGTATTGTTCTAATGGATCCAGTAAGAAATGAATGAACATTTTTTTTATAAAGGTTACATCTGAATATTTGAATTAGGAGACGATTTCATATTATTATTATTATTATTATTATTATTATTATTATTATTATTATTATTATTATTATTATTATTATTATTATTATTATTATTCAAAATAAGGAGAATCTAAAATACGCAAAAAGCTCCTTCAACTCAAAGAATACGTTTCTATCGAATGGAAAACAAAAATATGAAAAAGATGGATTGAAGAAAAGCTGGATTAATGTAAACAAGATTTCTTGCATATATATATATATATATATATATATATATATATATATATATATATATATATATATATATATATATATATATATATATATATATATATATATATATATATATATATATATAGACATATTTATACTGTATGTGTGTGTATGCATGTCACTGAAAAATTTGACAATATTATTGCCAAGAATACAATAGCTGAATCCACCTGAAGGTGCGCGAAAATCAGAGTGAGTGTACAGATATTGCAGTCATGTATTAGCCTGAGTTGCCGAGCAGCAAACAAAATTAAAATGGTACCTCGATGCTCAACTTTTTTTCAGTCGACTGCAATTTGTGACAGTAGCCACTTCAGTTCCATTCAAGCCATTATATGTGGAGCTTGAAAATTCTGTCGTTTGCCCGAATCAGGGCTTCAATTTCCCTTTGTAATTTCTATGCTGTTATTATCCATTTGTTCCGTTCTTAACCTTTCGGAAATGGACTTTGTTTCTTATTGTCTCTAAAATTCTGTTCTGAATGGCATGACCTAGAACTATGTTGAATTGAATTGAACCGAATATAGAATTTAGGCCAAAGGCCAAGCACTGGGTGGGACCTATGAGGTCATTCAGCGCTGAAATGGTAATTGAGAGTAAAAGGTATGAAAGGTGTAACAGGAGGAAAACCTCAAAGCAGTTGCCTTATGAATCAATTGTTAGGAGAGGATTGAGGAAAGTAAGATGGAAGAAAGAGAGTGTGAAAGGAGGTACAGTAAAAGGAAAGAAAGGGTTGCAGCTAGGGGCCGAAGGCACGTTGCAAAGAACCTTAAAAAATGCATACATTGCACCGTATGAGGTGCACTGACGGCACTAACCCCTTATTGGGCCTAGACCTATGTTGCCCTTTGCAAAATTCTTTTCTTCCCGTAAATTATTCAAAATCTTTCTTCACTCCTTAATGGTGACAAACGCAACTCTGTTGGAAATGAATGTTGAGTAATTCTGGGAACACTGGGTACTAAAAAGAATGCCACATTCGAGAGGAGAAGGTGAATGGTGGAACAAATATTGGAAATGGGTCTTTCTCAAAAAAGAGCCTTGCGTGATTTGGTTAATTAGATTTCAAGTTTTAATTTACGTTGGTTCATTTTTTGGAATGTAAATATTTGTAGTAAGTTTATTTACTCATATATATATATATATATATATATATATATATATATATATATATATACATATATATATACTGTATATAAATATATACAGTATATATGTGTGTGTTGTTTATTACAAGTCACCACAGGCGAAACAATAAGAAAATATGTTTATGTCCCCGACCGGTTTCGACTGTAATTCTAAGCCATTATCAAAGGCTTCGTCAATGGCATAGAAATAAAGTCGAACCGCCACCCAGTTCCTTATGTCTTCCCCTGTGGTGATGTGATATATATATATATATATATATATATATATATATATATATATATATATATATATATATATATATATATATATATATATATATATATATATATATATATATATATATATATATATATATATATATATGTGTGTGTGTGTGTGTGTGTGTGTGGATGTGCATGTATCTACAATACCAAACATATCTAGGTACTGTCCTTAGAAAGAGAGAGAGAGAGAGAGAGAGAGAGAGAGAGAGAGAGAGAGATTTATTACCCCTGGAAAAAATCTTGAGCATCAACTTCGCTTTGGACTTCGTAAACTGACGTTCAATTTTCACTTTCTCCCAAAGTGGCGAAGGAAGAACCTAGCATATCTTTAGAGACTCCAGCGCGATTTCGCAACCCTGGGCCCATGACTCGGCAAAGCCTTTTTTTGTTTTTCCGAAGGTCTCGACTGGGAAACAGAGACCGGGATAAAATGAGCGTTGATCGGGGGTGGAAGTCAGTGAAAATTAGTTCGTTACTGCTTTTCTGTAACTTTTTCCCATTCACTGTTTGCCTGAGGAGAGAGACAGTTTGGTCTCTGAAATACAGCCTTTATTTTCCACATTTTGGCGTTTTTATGGGATCCTTATATTTGGTGATATATATATATAAATATATGTATATGTGTGTGTAAAATATATATGTAGTGTGTCTATAACATATATATACACACACATATATAGATAAACATAAATATATATGTATATATATGTATGTATAATATATATATATATACATTATACATACATATACATATATATATATGTATATATATATGTATTTATGTACACAAAACTTATATTTTATTTTAAATACGCTCTTTATTGTAGGATAATAATTATTAATTTTCTAAATGCACAGTTATTTCCACTCCACTCAAAGGACAGCCATAAATATCCATAAGACCTTAAAAGCAACTTGATTAAAACCAATTTTTAAAACCTTAGAATTAATTTCCAAGGTACTCGCTGATCAAGGTAGGCCAGGGTGTCCAATAAGCCTAAATCCATTAGGAATACCGTTGTACAAAATGAATGCAGATCATTAAGAGATACAAAAAAAGAAAGACATAAAGTGGTTAAACAGTATGCTTGGGCAAGCAACGAAGCTGAGGCTAAGAAAGGTCAAATGCCATGAAATTTTATTGAATAACTAGCTTTTAATTCAGGATACTGGATGTGATCAAGTTTCCTCGGGATAAACATTGAAAGTGAGGTCATTGAAAATATATATATATATATATATATATATATATATATATATATATATATATATATATATATATATGTATGTATGTGTATATATGTATGTGTGTGTACACACATGCGCACACAAACACACATCAGCAAGCAACTCACATGCCCTTACACAGTGGCCCAATACTGAAGTATCCTTCAATGAAAATAGCGTAAATATATGCAATGATATTTGGCTAGGCAAAACAAATAACAATTACTGTGGTGAATTTAAAGTCAGTAAGTCTTGTTTCATTATTTACATAACAATTTTTTTCTTGGTTCTTCGAGGGAAACTTGATGGTTTCTGAGAACCAAAATTAGAAGAGAATCTTGAAATAAAGTGATTTGTTTCGCCTGCCCTTGTAACTTTGGCCTCCAACCTTCAGAAGATATAAGCCAATAAAAGCTTCGATTTTTCGTGAGGTCAAAGGCCAGTCTGCGTTATCATTTCCATTTGCTCATGCCCAAATACGTACAGGCCAGTGGTTCTTAACCTTTTTCAGTGCCCGTACCCTCGATATCTCAGAAAATTTTCTCGTACCCCCATCCTGTATGAATACAATACAAACATATGATAAATATACAGAAAATGTACAATACCATTGCACTGGCTATCATGCCTCGTACCTCCAGGTTTAAGTTCCGTACAGGTACCCCAGGTTAAGAACCACTGGTGTAGGCTGACAACATCGTTCGTTCGTGTTACCAAATATTTTCTCGGTAAGATCTCGTGATACAGATGTGTGTGTGAATCGATGATTCTGATATAAATAATTCCTAACAAGATCGACTTCTTTAGACTTTATTATTTGCAAATTGCCTTCATCCACTTCAATTCCCTGATAAAGGATACCAGACATATCACCATTTTTCCCTGCTAGTTCACGTTTCTAATCCAATATCATATCGCCTTCGCTCAAGTCAATCTGTGCATAAACAAAAGGTGCTTAGGCTGTCCCAAGAGAACACGCCTCTCTCGAAGTTACTTTGAGACGATTATCATCAAAGGTTGGGGGAGTGAGACGGAAAAACTCGTTTTCTGTGACGACCCCTCCTACTCCAACACCCTCGCCACACATGCACAAGCACAAGCACACACACACACACACACACACATACCACACACACACACACAAACGTACGCACTAACATCCAAAAAACGGCGCGTTCTGGGTGACGTCTACGAAATCAAATGTATTGCGCCGTTAGGCAATGCAGCAGTCGGAGACAAGGTCAAGCGAGAGTGAACTGTGAAACTCAGGTGTTTAAGAGTTTTGAAAGAAGAGGAGGAATGAAAAATGAATAACGACTAAATGAATGAACGACAGATAAGAGTGTATAATCAAAACGATTAAGTATCTCGCGTACGAGAGGCAATCATTACAGAAAATATGAAGGATTCGTCAGCTTCATATTCCCCCGAAATACAGACTGATCCGATCCCTCTACTCAAGACTCATGGACGAGAACTCGTTAATGCCAACAAAATGACTCATTGCAGGCGACGACTCACTCATTCTCTCTGCTTTTCAGATCACCCTTTGATTACTGCCAAGTTTCACTAAGGTTATTTATTTTATCCTTGTTTATCGTCGAAGTTGGGATATTTGCCATACTCTCAATCACCCGTAATTCCCACTTAGTATTGATTCTCAAGAGGGCGGGAGGGTATGGTGTGGGTAGGCGTGGGGATGGAGGAGACGGAGGCGCGGGTGGGGGAGGCGGGGTTTAAGGAAGAGTGGAGCACGGTATTGGACAATTACATGATTAATGTAAATGTCTCTTGGTGTTTCTTTCTCTGGAAATGAAGTCCCTGACTGCGTTCTCAATTGAAAACAAGTAAGAAATGCGCCGAAGTTTCTTCGGCGTAATCGAGTTTTCTGTACAACCGCTACAGCATATAATCAAGGTCACCGAAAATTCTCGGTATAATGCTGTAGGAGCAGCGGCCCGTGAAACTTTAATCACGGCCTGGTGGTGGTCTATCCTACAGGGTTGCCAAAAGCACGATTATGGCTAACTTTAACCTTAAATAAAATAAAATAACTACAGGGGCTAGATTGCTGCGACTTAGTATGTTTGATGACTGGAGGGTGGATGATCAGCATACCAATTTGCAGCCCTCTAGCCTCAGTAGTTTTTAAGATCTGAGAGCGGACAGAAAATTTTCGGACAGAAAAAAGTGCGGACGGACAGACAAAGCCGGCACGATAGTTTGCTTTTACAGAAAACTAAAAGCAACTCCTTCTGTAACTCAATTTCATTGTCCATTCCATGAAAACAACTTTGTCTCCTTATTCACTCGCTGTTTAAAAAACCTGTTTAAAAAACCTACTGTTTAAAAAACCTACTGTTTAAAAAACCTACTGTGTAGCCGCTCTTTTACTGATAATAAACAAAGGAGTTCACTTTGTCGTGTTACTTCATGGAAAGACTTGTCGAAGTGAACACGTACAATGAGATAGCTTCATACCTTTTGTACCTTTTGTAAGTAGAAATTAGCCCAACAAAAGGCATACTATGACTAAAAGGAGCAATTCAATTAGCAAGCACCTACTTACAATACGAACTGGGCTTTCCTAAACGTTTGTGTGTGTGTGTGTGTGTGTGTGTGTGTCTACGTCCACGCTGCAGTCAAACATGTCTGAAACACAAGTCTGTAACTTATTGCACACACACCACAAACAGATTAAATTCAAGATAGCGATTTATTGGTAGCCCCACCCAGTACTTCTTAAGATTACGCAGGTTATGCAGGATTGAACAAAGATTCGCTCTCAGTTTATGGTCGTTGACTTGTTTTCAGCATGTCTGTGATATGTATGCGATAAGTTTCCGACGCTTGTAGGCTACATGTTTCACTGTAATGTGAAAGCACCCTCACATTTCAGTCACATACTTTCTGTGTCGGGAAGAAAGTTCCTGAGACGTATGCTATTATTGCACCAGCCCCTGTTTTTTTTGCCATGCCCCTAGGTTAGGTGAGGTTAGGTTAGGTTAGGTCAGATTAGAAAGCCTCTAACAATTTTGGTGTAGGAAACATACTGAGCTTATTTTCAAGAAAATTCTATGGTTAGTTTTTAAGATATGGCGCCCCGCTTTTTTCAGGGAAAGGTCCCGATACTCGGTTACATCTCGGGAAAAATGCTGTCGGGAAGGTTTCTTGGTCGTTTCAAGGTCAGGCTGGGGTTTGATAAAAGGAAGAAGAAGAAGAAGAAGAGAGAGAGAGAGAGAGAGAGAGAGAGAGAGAGAGAGAGAGAGAGAGAGAGTTTGTGCATTTGCGTTTCAGGAATTTAGAACGGTACTCCCTAATAGTAAGTAGTTAGCATAAAGGGGTCGCTTACCCACCATAACTCCGCCTACACATTACATAAGCATTTATAACAATTACACATGCTTGTGGTTATTACACTGACCAACATAAAACCATAAATTCATTGTAAATAAGTTGAAATTATTCTTCCCAGCTGAACAATGCAATGACACCAGCAATATCACTTTCATTCTGCCAACGATTACAATGACTTTATGAGAGCACAAATTCTTTCACACTCGTAACCGCTACGTGTTGTGATCATCAGGACGCGCGCGCGCGGGCGCAGGTCATTCGTTTGAAATCGTTGATCTGTCTGTGACAACGAATTGTCTTCCGGTTTCTTGCGAAATTGAGAATGTCCTGTCTTGGAGCTTATACTGAATAGATCTTATATTAAATCTTTTACACTGATCTTTTATAAAAGGAAAACTGAGGTTGCACTTTTCTTTTGTAAAAATAGTTTTATTTTCTCAGTGATTCCAAACCGCATTTATTCATACATACATACATACGAATACATACATACATACATGCGCAGATGTGCCAGTTCTTAAAAAACTAAAGACGAAACTGGTCAGGTTATATACCAGGTAATTAATTTTTTTTCTGCAGTACATATACATATCTCATATGCATGTACATATCTCATATTGGGGGTGATTTTAAGAATAATTATTCAGGTATGTATGCATGTATGTATATATATATATATATATATATATATATATATATATATATATATATATATATATATATATATATATATATATATATACATGCATACATAATAAATACATGAATTGTGAATTCTTAAAATCACCTGAACATGAGATATGCATATGAAGATGAGATAAGTATATGTACTGCAGAAAAATTTTATATACATATATATGTATACATATATATATACATATAAATATATATATTTATATATATATATAAATATATATATATATATATATATATATATATATATATATATTTATATATATACCTATGCATATATATATATATATATATATATATATATATATATATATATATATATACATACATAGCCGAATACAAACAAAATCAAGGCTACATCTTAAGCTCATGTGTTGCAAGTGAGCAAAGAAAAACACTCAGGAAATAAATACTGCGTTTTCCCAAAATAACCCGCATAAAAAATAAAAAAAATATATCAAACAAACAGGCCTCACCCTCTTTATTACCATCACGCACCTTTATTTCCCCTGTAAACAACAGTGACTTGGCCTAAAAGAATTCCTATTCAAAGGCCAAAAGTAAAACTCGGATGTGAAAGACGTTTTTGGGGGGGGGGCGGAGGGGGAGGGTGTGGCCGCCTTGACCTACCCTCTTTCCTAAGGATTCCCACAAAGTCGCGACCTGCTTCCTGTTTCTCGGACACTTCACGTGAAGTATCGTTCAGAGTTTCCGAAGTTGTCG
Source organism: Macrobrachium rosenbergii (assembly GCF_040412425.1). Lineage (NCBI taxonomy): Eukaryota > Metazoa > Arthropoda > Malacostraca > Decapoda > Palaemonidae > Macrobrachium > Macrobrachium rosenbergii. The sequence goes on along the minus strand of NC_089759.1, from coordinate 2,889,357 downwards.
CTTGAATGTTGCTTTCTTGGAAAGTGCTGGAATGTTGGAATTTGCTTGTGCTGAAATAGGGATAGCCTTCGGTAATCTGGAAAGTATACCCTGATTGCAAAATGGTTTTGATTTTCCTTGTGAGAGGTTACAAAAGAACGTGGAGTCTAAATATAAACCTGTGCGTACAAAGGTATGTATATATATATATATATATATATATATATATATATATATATATATATATATATATATATATATATATATATATATATATATATATATAATATATATATATATATATATATATATATATATATATATATATATTTATATATATGATATATGCATACATGTATATAAATATACTAATATATATTGCTTTCTAATTCTGTAAATGCCAAAGCATTACTGAACCATATAATCCAGGGCATTAGATAATGCTATTAATTGTATATGATGCAAATGAATAAGCAAAACGGGGACGGAAGGAAAAACTGGAGATGGGAGTTCGGATGACACCGAGCGACAGGTCAGACAAGTATCTGAATAACACTGGACACTACGAGATAATTACTTCCTTGATGCCACAGTCTAATGCAGTGGTTCTTAACCAGGGGTGCTCGGACCCCTATGGGGTGCGACCCGGGGGTGGTGCGAAGCCAGTTCCCAAGGGGTGCGAGGATGCCTATGAATGATTAAAATAGAATATTTTTTTATATACGCATGTTATTTTTTTCTGCCAAAATATTAAAATGAAATAAAATAAAATAAAATCATTAATAATAATAATAATAATAATAATAATAATAATAATAATAATATAATAATAACAATAATAATAATAATAATAATAATAATAATAATAATAATAATAATAATAATTATACTATTATTATTATTATTATTATTATTATTATTATTATTATTATTATTATTATTATCATTATTATTACTATTATTATTTCAGCAATTCAGGGGGTGCGAGAACTGACTGCTGATTTGAAAGGGGTGCTTGTATTGAAAAAGGTCAAGAACCACTGATCTAATAGATTGCAATATTCATTACTAACTTTTATTGACCCCTGCTGAGATACTTATATAAAACAAGATAAATAATTTTGCATAAATTAAAATAAAGATTTAATAATATTCTGAAGCTCTAAAGCTTTCGTGTAAAATATGACCTCCTCGGTAAAGAATGAAATGTCCTTCCTAAGAATTTTTTCTCTTCGAGAGGAATTTCAGATATTGCTGACCTTGATATATTCATTATTGTTTGGGATCGAGTTTTGGCTGATAATTGTTCGCATGATATTGCAAAGTGTAAAAATAATTTTGTTTTGCAACTTCATGACAACAGTAATTATAAAACTGAAGAATTTTTTTTTTAATATTCTAAGTATATATCTGATGCTACATTGTTCACGCTGTATACTGTTTTCTAATCTATTTATTTATTAATATAACAAGTACGTCTATTACCTTTATCGTCTGAAAAATATGACTTGAAATTACAGAAGGAAAATGAATTCGGTTTCGAAGAATTCTGTATCTCTGTGAAGTCAAGCCAGGCTTATTCTAATTCAGTTACGCAATGCAGTTTTTAAGATTCCTGCAAGACACCGTTTACAACGACGAAAAAGGAAAATAGCGCAATTACTCATTACGAAAGACCCATAATACCACGGACCATGTTAATACTATCTGCCTTAAAAGGGGGGAGGGACCTCGTTTTTGAAAGCAAAATATCACGAGAGAATCAGGTTCATTGCGGACGCGAGTTTCTGGTAATGGGCGGGGCTTCCATCAGCCTGAGTTGACGCCTCAATTTGAAAATCTCGCGACAGAATCATGGCTCTTTAAAACGAGGTTTGCAGAGCTAAACAGCTAATGGGTGGTCGTCAATTGAGTTCGTGCGTGATGGGTGCCTGGTCCTCCTATCGTTGAGGGAGTGGGAGGGGAGGGGAGGGAGGGGAGGGGTCCATGACAAATCCCTTCCAAAATGGCTTGCAAGACGAGTGATTTATAATGGTCGATCTTGCGTAACACTTCGTTGGTTTCTTTCGCACCCACACACACATATGCATGCATACACACACACACACACACACACACACACACACACACACATATATATATATATATATATATATATATATATATATATATATATATATATATATATATATATATATATATGCCTGTAAAACGTTCAGGCAATCATGGCAAATAACATTCCTTAATAGAGAATACATTTCTATCAATGTATGTAGGTACATGCTTATGAAAGAATACATTTTGACATGTCCTATTCCGTTTTCCATATACCGGTACGATTCGCAACAAAATACGTCGCTGTCTTCTTGAATTCTTACAAGAAAATTAGAAAATCTTCCTGAAATAGATAAAATGAACAAAATCAGTTATGGTTTATACTAAAAATAATGAGATCTTAGAACCCCAAAATTTTGCAGCGTGACGGACCGAAAGATAAAGAGGATTTGTCGACATATCGAATTGAATTGCAAAGAACTGAATATAGAATTTAGGCCAAAGGCCAAGCACTGGGACCTATGAGGTCATTCAGCGCTGGCACGGAAATTGAAAGGTTTGAAATGTGTAACAAGAGGAAAACCTCGCAGTTGCGCTATGAATCAATTGTTAGGATGAGGGCGGAAAGTAAAATGGAAGAAAGAGAATATGAGAGGAGGTATGGTAAAAGAAACGAAAGGGGCTGCAGCTCGGGGCCGAAGGCACGCTGCAAAGAACCTTACGTAATGCCTACAGTGCACCGCACGAGGTGCACTGACGGCACTACCCCGCTATCTTACTATCTTGATCTAAGATAATGAGATAATGAGATTTTAAATTTCCGCGGCAGTAGATCTCTTCACCTTACAGTGGAAAGGTCACTGAGGAAGAAATTCCCAATGACTCTTGAATAAGAAAATCAAATCCAAAACCTTTATACTTTTATTGAGCAAGGAGTGTGCCTGTCTGCTTGTTTGATGCATACGGGAGAGAGAGAGAGAGAGAGAGAGAGAGAGAGAGAGAGAGAGAGAGAGAGAGAGAGAGTCAACGCACCAGAGGACGGGAGACCAAAAATGAATCGAGGTAGGAATTTGCACATCACGGAGTGTGAAGGAAGCCATTAGCTGATTGTGCATTATTGAGAAAAAACAAAGTTATATAAAAAAAAAAAACTCACTTTTTATAACCGGAGTAGTGAAAGTTGTATATCTTTCAAAACCGGCACTTGTTGGGAAGCACTCGTCTCTCACTTCTTTTTGTCTTATTTATTCAAACTGGCGTCATTTCGAAAGAGGTATTTAGCGTGGAATTAAGAAAACATATCACGAAGGTTCGGGAACGAGACAGGCGATAAAATTATATATGCGAAAGACACAAGAGTCTATTAAAGTTATAACTGTTTTGGGGGCGCGCTAATTACGAAGCGGTGGCTGGGTGTGGCGTATGAATCACGGTTGCATGCACACCCATGCATACATGCATGCTTATGAATCAATGACGACACACACACAAATTATATATATATATATATATATATATATATATATATATATATATATATATATATATATATATGTATATATATATATATATATATATATATATATATATATATATATATATATATATATATATATATATATATATATATATATATATATATATATATATATATATATATATATATATATATATATATATATATATATATATATATATATAACTGCAATATCCAAATGCAAAGCATTAGAATGTCCTTGAATAAAATATATTATTTCCTCATATATTACAATAAAAATGAAATAAATCAAAGAAAGGCATTTTCGTGTAAAAGGTCACTCGAAACCAATATAAAAGAAAACTAAAGAATACAAACAATACATATCAGAAATAAACGAACTCTATATTGACGACAGAAAATCACTAATGCCAGCAACAAAGCAACGTGCTATAGGAAAGGCCGCAATTTTGTTCACAAAAAAGAAAAAAAGATTAAACTGATTAAAAGCAGGCATGCACAAAACAAAAACAAAACAAAAATGCGTCGAAGTTTCCTCGGCGCAATCGAGTTTTCTGTACAACGTATAATCAAGGCCACCGATAATAGATATATCTTTCGGTAGTCTCGGTATAATGCTGTATGAGCCGCGGCCCATGAAACTTGAACCACGGCTCGGTGGTGGCCTGTCCTAAATCGTTACCAGAAGCACGATTATGGATAACTTTAACCTTAAATAAAATAAATACTACTGAGGCTAGAAGGCTGCAATTTGGTATGTTTGATGATTGGAGCGTGGATGATCAACATACCAATTTGCAGCCCTCTAGCCTCAGTAGTTTTCAAGATCTGAGGACGGACAGGAAAAGTGCGGACAGAATAAAGTGAGGACGGACAGACAAAGCCGGCACAACAGTTTTTTTTTTTTTACAGAAAACTAAAACAAAACAAAAAAAGACAAATAACTTAAACATGTTTTTTCCTTTCCAGCAGGATTCACGAGATTACGACACTTAGGAAGTGAATTTCAATTAAAAAAAAAAAAATAAAAAAAAATACATGCTCCTGAGATCACGCCCGGAGACAACGACGTCTGGGCGGTTCCTGGGAGGAGTGTGGGTGGGGGTGGGGGATTGAGGTGCAGACAGAGTGTGGGAAGGGGGTAGGGGAGGGAAAATAAGGGGGAGGGAGGTTCGAGAGCCCTCAAGCAATAGCAAGGATGACCTTAATACAAGTATGAAAAAAGGGAACTAAAATGAGAAGACAGGTTGGCAAAAAGAAAGATATAACAGGATTTGTTTGGTTTGGTATTGTTGGAGAAATTATGCAAAGTATTTTTCTTTATATATATATATATATATATATATATATATATATATATATATATATATATATATATATATATATATATATATAGATAGATAGATAGATAGGTAGATAGATAAATAGATAGATAGATGTATTACAGGAAAAGAAATGAAACATGAAACATCTCTGACACTTGGCACTGTATCCGCCGTGACACTTCGGGAGATTGCGAAAGTTACTAACAACATTTCTAGAACCACTGGCTCTTGAAAAGAAGTTCCTAAGAGACAGGGAAGATAGGCAGGTAATTCAAGTTCGTCTAAAGTGTACTTGCTCTTTTATGGAGATAGAGAACCACCAATCTCATTTTGTTTGAGAGTTGAAGAGGTCGCGACACTGCTGACATCACCAGAGGAGAGTAACACTATTCCCAGAATGACAGAGCAAATATCTTAAAGCTTACGACATTAATATCATCCTATCTGCTAATATCATAGGAAACATTAACAACAATATCTAGTTGCATTGCACTGCATATAGAATTTAGGCCAAAGGTCATTCAGCGCTGAAACGGAAATTGACAGTAAAAGGTTTGAAAGGTGTAACATGAGGAAAACCACAAAGCAGTTGCACTATGAATCAGTTGTCAGGAGACGGTGGAAAGTAAGATGGAAGAAAGAGAATATGAAAGGAAATATAATAAAAGGAACGAAAGGGGTTGCAGCTAGGGGCCGAAGGCACGCTGCAAAGAACCTTAAGTAATGCCTACAGTGCACCGCGTGAGGTGCACTGACGGCACTAACCCCCCTACGGGGATAATACCTAGTTGCCAAGCAGCATTGCAGGGTGAATTGTTTTTCTGCTAAAAAAAAATATCTTCAAGATGAAGGCTGCACAAAGTTTCTTAAAATACTCGAAACTATGAAAAACGATAAAATATTTCCAACTGATCTAGAAGTGATGTCTCTGAACGAGATTAGCTAATCAGAAAGCCCTCACTTGGAACTAAATTCAGCCTCATTCCTCGCCAGCTAAACCATTCCAGATCTGGTAAGGGCAACGGAGTCTAGATTAATCCAAAAATTTGAATAAAAAGCTAAATAATTTAGTATTTTTTGCTGGCCAGCGATCATGACAGTCCTAGAAAATTACTCTAAGGAACATGAGGTCTAGGTTCACTAAAATCACCATCAAAATGTTTCAGTTGCTGATCACCCCGGGCCACCGAAAAAATAAGAAAAAAATACGAAAATCAATTAAAAACGCTAAAAATTACAAGGAAATTTATAGCATGAGGACAATATTGACGAGGCCAAAGGTTAATCAACTCACTAAATTGAACACGTCAAGGTTTTCTGAAACGTAGAAAAAAGGAGAGAGAGAGAGAGAGAGAGAGAGAGAGAGAGAGAGAGAGAGAGAGAGAGAGAGAGAGAGAAAACAACATCTGACTCCTTATCTCTTCTATACGCTTCTCTTACGGCGCATGGGCGGAGTCTGTCGCGAAGGGAAACCCGGTTCACTTAACCAGGAATCATGGAGACCAGAAGTGAATCGAACGCGCCCGAATCTGTCAACATCAAGGCGAGACGGCCTTCCCGACGCCACCCCACACGGTCGTGGCTTCCAAATTAAATTCTCACATGTCTTTTCCCCCGATCTGCGACGCTTGAAGCGAGGTCACGTGGGGTGGGGGCGCGACCGCGACGCCCTCTGTTTGTGCGTCGAGGTATTGAAGGTGGCGCGTGCGGTCTCATGCTTGTTGCTGGAAGAAAGGGAGAAGTATTTTGCTTCCTTAAGTGGTGCTGACTTCCACTGCTGTTTATGAGTGATTATATTTTGGGGGCTATAGCTTTACTTATTATTTCTATTTTCTTTTTCAGTTCCTTTTCGCTTGCCACGCTAGATTTTTGTCCTGTGAAGGTTTATTTGTGAATCTCAGGCTCTTTTTTTACCCTTCTACCTTTCTTAATAATAATAATAATAATAATAATAATAATAATAATAATAATAATAATAACAATAATAATAATAATAATAATAATAATAAATCAAAATGTTTAGGAATTTATTTTGCTCTTAAACAGGAAGTGAAAATTCCGTTAATAATAATAATAATAATAATAATAATAATAATAATAATAAGTTCCAAATGCTTACGTATTTATTTTGCTCTTATACAGAAAGAGGAAATTCGTCTATCTGTGAAAATCTTAATGAATGATTTAATGTTATCCAACGTGATTCTGGAAAATTACTCTCTCCGAAAGAACAAAGAACATTAAAAACCGTTGTTCGTTTTCATTCTTAACCTTTCCCCAATTTTTATTGTCATTCGTAACCGAGTTTTCCCCTTTTCATTTTTAACCTTTCATCTAACTTCATATTTTTTTTTTATATTTTTCATTTGTTTTCACGATAATAATTTTAGGTATATAACTGTTCGTTCTGGCAATCAGAGTAAAGTATATATATATATATATATATATATATATATATATATATATATATATATATATATATATATATATATATATATATATATATATATATATATATATATATTATATACAATATATATACATACATAAACAGATAGATAGATAGAAATATAGATAGACAAAGAGAGAGAGAGAGAGAGAGAGAGAGAGAGAGAAGATCGCTGCCATATATCAAAATTAAAGTGCAAGTGTTACTCTTCCGCTTACACTTTTTTTTCAGTTTACGGTTAAACGTTGGGCTTTTTTAGGGATTATTATTATTATTATTATTATTATTATTATTATTATTATTATTATTATTATTATTGCGGAGGAGACCTGCTTCGACTTCATTTATTTTATATAAAATATTGTAGACAAACCTATTATTATTATTATTTTTACAATTATCATCATCATCATTATCATCATCATCAACGTTATTATTATTATTATTATTATTATTATTATTATTATTATTATTATTATTATTGATAAGAAATTCACAATCTCGTGACAAACAATCTAAGTAATGAAAATCCACAATTATATTATTTTACATAGTAATATATTTACTATACAATTGTGGATTTTCATTACTCTATTATTATTATTATTATTATTATTATTATTATTATTATTATTATTATTATTATTATTATTATTATTATTATTATTATTATTATTATTATTATTTATGTCCAGATCACAGGGAATAGAACATTACCAGAAAACAAAAATAAATTACCAACAACTAGATAACATTAAATTCATAGGCCACATTGTACATCAAAAAAAACACAAGTAACTGTAAAAGTCGCCTGCAAGCAATAAAAAAAAAAGTATTCCAAAGAGAAGGATCAGGCTAAGTCATCGAAAAGAATCTAATATATTTTCCACCTCAGGGAAAGAGAGAGACTGACAATTTCCCAAACGAACCGAAATGACAGTTTATAAAAAACAAATGGCAGTACCTTCATTTTGCGGGTATTCAGAAAAGGATTACTTTGATGAAGGGTTGAGTTTTATCGTGAAGAGTAGGCTCTGATATCGCCTGAAAGGTTAGGATGGATGTTTGGCCTAGGATATAAATGTCAGTAAGTTCCGAACTGTTCTTGTTCTCTCTCTCTCTCTCTCTCTCTCTCTCTCTCTCTCTCTCTCTCTCTTGATGATTGAATGTTCCAATTGAATGATTCAGCATACATGCATACATATATACTAATATATATATATATATATATATATATATATATATATATATATATATATATATATATATATATATATATATACATACACACACACTCACACCTCACGCCATTTAAGGAATTACTACACTCGACGCCAGTGGTCATACATGATTACAGGATGACAACAGAAAAAAAGAAATCGGTGCCGTGTTTCGAATATTTTCGAGATTTTTCAGCTTCTCGGGAGAATTAAGGGAAAAAATACAGTATTAAAAGTGTTCGTCCTTGATTCCAAAAGTGTTTTGTGGCGATGATGAAAGTTTTTCACTTCCATGTAATGCCTCGTTAATGAGAGGCATTATATCTATATGTATAGTTATTTATATAAATATATATATATATATATATATATATATATATATATATATATATATATATATATATATATATAATATTTATGTATATAATATATATATATGTGTGTGTGTATGTGTGTTTATGTACGTTTGTTTACCGTATTAAAGATGCCTTCATAGAAGTATACTTAGGAATAACTTCTCAATCCCCTATATCTGGTTAACATGTATTTTTACTTATGTGACCAATTTCATTCAAATTTCAGCACTACTTCTGCATGATCATTAAATCTGTGTTTTATTTTTGCTTTCTCTATTACATTATCCTACAGTCAGATTTGACGCAGTGGAGTTGATAATAATAATAATAATAATAATAATAATAATAATAATAATAATAATAATAATAATAATAATAATACTAATAAAGAAAAGAGAAGCATTAACTACAGCAGTTCTTCATAAAGGCAGCCGTGATTAGAACAAATATGATTATATCAAGTTAACCTTTATAGTATATTCAGTTATCATCTGATAATAAAAAGGAACAAAAATCTAACATCGCAACGCTTCGCCGAATAATGACAGCCAATGCATTCGCTAAAATGTCTTAAGTTTCCCCCAGAGCACATAACAGGATCTGTTGGAGTCCTACCGGATTCCCTTGGCAATTGCACTAATGATTAGGATGCGAGAATTTACGATCGTGCATTCAGTACCCAACTGGTTATGTGGGGCGGTTTAAGAAACGGTAAACCTTTGAAAGGCTTAGGAAAGGGTAAGCCTTTGAAAGGCTTAGGAAAGGGTAAGCCTTTGAAAGGCTTAGAAAAGGGTAAACCTTTGAAAGGATTAGGAAAAGGTAAACCTTTGAAAGGCTTAGGGAAGGGTAAGCCTTTGAAAGGCTTAGAAAAGGGTAAACCTTTGAAAGGCTCAGGAAAGGGTAAACTTTTGAAATGCTTAGGTAAACCTTTGAAATGCTCAGGAAACGATAAACACTTGAAAGACTTAGGAAACGGTAACGTTAGAAATGTTTTTGGCTAAAGTTCCTGATTTCAGAATGTACGATTTTCATCTGATTTTTTTGCTTTTCGATGTCCAAATGGAATTTTACTGTCGATAGGAGACTTAGGTTTTAAAGATTTTACATTTGGGATATTTAAGAATGTAGGTCTGTAATGATATGATTACGTATTGTATTTAAATATAATCAAATATAATTAAATATAATTCCAGGCTGCTGTTTGCAGCCTAGAAAATGCAACCATGAGGAGTTGTGAAACGTCGGCATATTATAATAAAACGCATATGGACAGTGCCTTTCCCTGACCCACCTTGGAATATAATTACAGATTCGCGCCCTTCCTTGACCCTTATTAGTCTTCGAATTTGTTGTAGGGGTTTCTAATCAACAATAAATTAAGCAAAACCCAACAATGATGAATACTTCATCAAAATGTCAGCATAATATCACGATGTACCAGGGAGAAAGTCACTGTTCTTTCTTGAGCTAAACTGGCATAGATGTTTCAGACACGAATAAATTAAGTATCTACTAATATCAATTAGTTACTTCAAAATTATAACAACAACAGTTCACGATATACCAAGAAAAACTAAGAGGTCTTCCCAATATGCTAAGAAACCTACAGGAAAGGTTTTTTGTAGCCAGGTACCAGTAAAAAAAATCGGATTACGGTAGTTGGGTCTTTATAATCTCAAGTACATTATGCCACACCTCTTAGTACAAAGAATAGCATCCCGCAAACATGAGATTCATGACTGAAAGTCCACGATCAAAACTGTCTCTTCAAGATGCCAAAATCATTGGACAAGTTTTCCCAAAGGGCATAACAGTTTTAAGAGTCCTGTTGGATACCCTTGGCAAATGTTACAGTGATTAATATGGGAGGATCTATGATCATGCATTCTATTCGCGAATGGGCTTAACAGAGAATTACCCTCTCTCCCTCTCTCTCTCTCTCTCTCTCTCTCTCTCTCTCTCTCTCTCTCTCTCTCTCTCTCTCTCTCTCTCTCTCTGTAAATCGTGGTCTGATCAGTATGGGTAATCAGCAAATGTCACATACTTCTTAGGACGTGAGTCCAGCAACCACCTGTAAATGTTTGCTAAAAAAAGACGTTTGGTGGAGTGTATATATCTGTCTATCTATCTTTTATCTATATATATATATATATATATATATATATATATATATATATATATATATAGAGAGAGAGAGAGAGAGAGAGAGAGAGAGAGAGAGAGAGAGAGAGAGAGAGAGGAGAGAGAGAGAGAGAGAGAGAGAGAGAGAGAGAGAGAGAGAGAGAGAGAGAGAGCGAGAGAGAATTTTCATAAAAATGAGTAACGCATACTAAGAACTTGAAACCCTGAAATTTTATCGTGTACATTTCTCGATTTTTTCCTGATAAAAATATCTATTATATCCAAGTAAACATGGCAACAATTAAATGAAAATAGAGTGACCAAAACTCGAAACATTCTATATTTGGGTTCACGTACAAAAGACAATAACACTACGCACCTCGGCCCTCTGTTTAAAATTTGATAGATTTATAAGAATCCAAACACGTGGAGAGATTAAATGGCCGTTAAAGATATGACGCACAAGCAGAGGTCACGAATTTTAAGGTCACTTGACTTTCAGCGTCTCTGAATGTGACTAACTGTGCATGGCGATTAATCAAATAATTATGTCTGTTGGTAGTGATTGTTTTCATGTGGAATTATGTGAATTAGTTTTTTGTTTTGTGTCAGAGAAAATGCTCTCATTAATATTTTAGATCAGAGTGGGAACTGGGGGAGGGGCGGGGGAGGGGGCTAGGTCAAGAAATTCATACAAATGTAGAAGAGCGACTTCTAAACTCCCTCTTGTATAAAAAAAAAAGCTAAAAAATTTATGAAAAAATTATGAAATAAAAAAAAAACTTTCTATAAAGATATCCAGTAATGGACATGGCTGAGAATCTCCAACCCACCAAGAAATGATAAATAAAAGTAAAAAAAAAAAAAAGAAAAAAAATGATTTTGCAATACCAGCACCAAAATTAAGTTAAAATCGAAATGAAGACAACTTTAGTAAGTAACTGACGTAACTGGCGAGAAATACGGACCAAATAATCCGTTAAAAAGAAAACAAAACTAAGCTAGTTATTTTGCGGTAGTTTTCTCTTAAGAAAAAAATTTTAAAAAAGATTCATGGCGACACATGATTTGAAGTTTCCTTGAATTCATTTCCACTTTCAATTTCCGCTATTTTTGAAACTGTTTATGTCATCCTGAGAGAGAGAGAGAGAGAGAGAGAGAGAGAGAGAGAGAGAGAGAGAGAGAGAGAGAGAGAGAGAGAGAGAGGGATATTATGCGTTATGCGTTAGACATATCGCCTTTCAGCTAATATTGTATAGAAAGTTTGTATGTTGATCATAACTGTGATTAGCAAGTTATCATCAGCTTAATGACATTTTATTATTATTATTATTATTATTATTATTATTATTATTATTATTATTATTATTATTATTATTATTATAGAAGAAGGAATGGCAGAAATAATGATCGTAGCTAATATAATTAATAGGATTTTCGCCTGCATTTTACTGTTAAAAAATATTAAAAATAACGCATCCTAAGCAGAAATAATTCTCTAAAACCAGTTCGTCATAATCCTGATCACGTATCCTATCTATATTCTCAAATACTGCGATTAACCTAAGTTAGTACAGCGTGAGTTTTTTCCTATTATAAATGGTGTATGGTAATTCCAGGACCCACTAATTCCATAGCGGTATTTATCGAGTAATCGGAGAGGAATTACTCTTGAAGGCCGTGCCTAACACAATGGCACATTTTCTGGAACATTTTAATATTCTGTCGCCATATTATTCATTCATTATTCTTGGTGTAACTAAGGACATGGAAAGTTTTGCTCGTGTGGTGCTGATTTGACGAAAATGGAAGACTTCAGTTTTGTGTTCCTGTTGTTCGAGATGTTGGCTATCTAGCTTATGGTAAAAGTTACCCGATGTTGCCTACATGGTGCAAAGTGCAGAAAAATAACGCCAAAAAATGGAGTTTCTGAATGGTGTGTGTAGCGCCCATTCAAGGGGGAGGGTATCGCCGTAAGTGCACCTCACGGAGTGTACTGTAGGCATTACTCAAGGTTCTTTGCAGCGTCCCTTCGACCCCTAGCTGCAACCCCTTTCATTCCTCTTACTGTACCTCCATTCATAGTATCTTTCTTCCATCTTGCTATCCACCCTCTCCTAACAATTATTTCATAGTGTAACTGCTTTGAGGTTTTCCTCCTGGTACACCTCTCTAACCTACCTACTCTCAATTTCCTTTCCAGCGCTTGGCCTTCGGCCTAAACTCTGTATTCCAATTCCAATTCCTTATTAGTCTCTTGATATGACTCCATTCCGGCTTCCTTGTACATCAACTCCCTTATTTTCCTAATCACTTTTAGCTTACTGCCAAACCTTATCCCTCTTTTCATTGTCTGAAGAAACGCTGGATGGCTGAAGATACACTGGATCTTAGCTTGGCAGCCTAAATTTCACGAATAAATTCATAAAATCAAACTGAAAGATGGCCGAGAGCTTGCTCTTAATAACAGAGCCGTAAAGTTACTTTGTAGGGGAAAACCCTTTGATCATGTTAGGTCCAACTCCCCCGTTGCTGAGTTACGAGGCGAGGGCACAAAAAACCATTTGACTTTTTCGCAAGAGCGGTCTTTTTTTTTTTTTTTACAACAGTTGCAAAGACCCGTTACTAAAAGCGACAGTTACTCATACGCAAAATCCTTAAGGAATTTCACATGCAATACCATTATAGGACTGCGAAAGATCACGGGTTCGCAAGGTTTTGGAAAAGAGATATATATATATGGAATTGACAGATTTTTTTCTTTAAAACGTGATTTATTTGCTGGAAGTCATATATACTTGGTTACCTTACTAGTAAAACTATGAAATTTTTATTTGCATCAAGGCAAAGTTAAACCGTTTCATACATTCTTGTCTATGTATTTGATACATTCTATTACGTGAGTCTTCTCGTTACAACGGTTCCTAGATCAATTTTGTCATGAGGCTGAAAACCACTAGATTAACACATTTAATCGGGTACTAAGATGATTTTTTTCTATATATGAAATTTAGGCTGCCAAGCCAAGCACTGGGGCACTTTTGGCCATTCAGAATCTAAAGGTAGAACTAAGAAAAAAACCCAAAGCTGTACATAGAAACAATAGTTATTAGAGAAGTTGGGCAGCAAGACTGAGGAAGAGAAGCCTGAAGCAAGGCGTGCAGTAAGGGTACTGATGCTTCTTCTATAGACAATAAATTATCTTTATGATGTACCAAAGTCACTTGCTGAGGTGAAAGTTATCTACTAAGGAGACAAGATCACCAATTGAGGTCAAATCACCATTTTAACTCCTGACAAGACGTGAGCGAACAATTATTGCCTTTTCAAACTCGTTGTGCCCAATACTAATAAGTCAGACAAGTCACAAGCAAGCAAGAACGCCTTTGTTAAAACTGCACAATGAATTGGGCTCGTTTCGAACTTGTGCCAATTAATTTGCAAGCATTGATTGGGCAATGGAACTAGTCCATAAAGGTTAGTTATATGCTGCACATACCGAGTCCATGCCCTACTAAAAAAATAAACGGCATTTTAAAAACTTGTATGCACTGTTTAACAAGATCTGGCGTATGGCACGGGTGAAAGTAGGCTTGGCGACAGGCACTGAATATAGCGTTTACTGAATCACTAAAAAAGGCAACTAAAGATACACAGGGGTAAGGTATATAATTCGCAAACAGATGATTCAGAGACCTGGTATCTGTAAGTCAAGAAGGTACTGATTCCATTTGATAAACATCAATCAGAGGTTTCCATTTGCTCAACTAGAATTCGATCAAAAGCAACATTTTTCTCAAGAGAAAAACACGTTGTCATATGTGCGGCGTCTACATAAATAACCTAAAGAAAGTACAGCTTTAGATTCTGTTAAAAAGGAATCAGTCTCCCAGTATTTCGTACGAAAGCTAAGGATTTTGCTAAATTCTTAACTTCTCTCATTTGAATGTTAATGAGAAAGGCAAGCAGGCAGTTATCTTCACAGAACTAAAAATACAAAACCTTTTACGCAAGATTAAAATGCTGTATAAATAAAAAAAAAAACTATGGGACTTTTTACCCTAAAAGTAGAATACATAGGTAAAGAAAACAGATAATGGAAATGAATTTTGAATTTAAGGATACTTTTTCATGCTGTACTTCATTTTCCTTTCTTTCTTGTCTATTCCTTTTTGATTTCCAAAGCAGTGATTCCTCTCACTCTCGAGTCGTGTAATACCGTTCTCACTCAACTAACTGAATGAGTACTCTTCATAAAAAGAAACTTCTAATGTAGTTGACATTTAAATTTAGGACTTAAAACCCTCCTTTACAGTTACACGTGCTGTCACTGAGGTCGTGATAACCCACGTGTTGATGATTGAGGGTCAGGAGAGGTCACTTGCACAGAACTGAGAAAAACACGAAATTGTGAAACCACTTAGGCCCTTAAAATTCTCCATAAAAATTCAAACAAGATACCAAGAGTTTTATCAGTGTTTTTATGCTATGATGCTTTTTTTTGTTTTTTTTTTTTTTGTTTTTGATGTTGCTCCCAAATAATATTTAACAGATACTCAATGAAACAGCGATATTACGGTCAAGTAATGCTATAAAGTTAAATCAGGTCCCCAGATCAGGTATGCAATTTAGTCAGCCTCCATGACTCTACCATTTGCAACCAAATTACCTTTGGAAATCAATCAATCAACCATATAATTAACGGTGCCTCACAGAACAGTTTTTAGTTTTCTGTAAAAGAAAACTATTGTGCCGGCTTTGTCTGTCCGTCCGCACTTTTTTCTGTCCGCACTTTTTCTGTCCGCCCTCAGATCTTTAAAACTACTGAGGCTAGAGGGCTGCAAATTGGTATATTGATCATTCACCTTCCAGTCATCAAACATACCAAAGTGCAGCCCTCTAGCCCCAATAGTTTTTATTTTAAGGTTAAAAGTTAGCCATAATCGTGCTTCTGGCAACGATATAGGATAGGACACCAGCGGGCCGCGGTTCATACAGCATTATACCGAGACCATCGAAGGATAGATCTATTTTTGATGGCCTTAATTATATGCTGTAGCGGCTGTACAGAAAACTCGATTGCGCCGAAGTGTCTTCGGCGCATTTTGTACTTGTTTTCCAAGGTATTAAAAAGTAAACAATCTTCATTGCCAAGCCCAAAAAATACTGTAAGGTAAATATTATGTAACTGGGGGAAATTTCGGGCTGTAATTTCAGTATAAATGACCTACGTTGACCTTGTTGATATGTCAATGTAGGCAAGCTGCTAATGTGCTGATTTATTATTATTATTATTATTATTATTATTATTATTATTATTATTATTATTATTATTATTATTATTATTATTATTCTAGCTGTGCAAAAAAACATATTGCAAAAGACTAAAGGATTATTACCACCTCACAAAGCAAACTTCCAAGTACATTATCATTAATATGTTATGAAAAATAATGTAAGGGCAAAATGTAATCACTCAATCAGGATAACCACCCATAGGATAAACAACATTTTCAGGATAACACTCCATAGGATAGATAACAGTATCAGGATAACCCTCCAGAGGCTTAATAGCATTGCAAAATAGCCTTCCAACTGACAGATAACACTATCAGCATAGCCAGCCAAGTGATGGCTCACACCATCAGGATAATCTTCCACAAAATAAATAACACTGTCAAAAAGCATCTTTGGAACCAAAGCAAGAATTGGGCAAACACTCGCTGGAGCCAAGACAAGAATTGGGCAAACACTTTTTGGGACCAAGACAAGAATTTGGTAAATGCTCGTTAGAAACAAAGCAAGAATTGGGCAAACACTCGCTGGAGCCAAGACAAGACTTGGGCAAACACTTTTTGGGACCAAGACAAGGCTTTGGTAAATGCTCGTTAGAAACAAGGCAAGAATTGGGCAAACACTCGCTGGAGCCAAGACAAGAATTGGGCAAACACTTTTTGGGACCAAGACAAGAATTTGGTAAATGCTAGTTAGAAGCAAGGCAAGAATTGGGCAAACACTCATTAGAACATTAGAACTGAGACGAGAACTGGTCAAACACTCGTCGGAACCAAGGTAAGGATTGAGCAAACACTCGTTGGAACCAAGGCAAGAACTGAACAAACATGGATAATTTCCAGAAACCAGATACTCATCGCTAAAGGCCGTGTGATTCCAGGGAGGGAGAGACAGACTCACAGACCAAAAGAAATGAATCAAGACATTGACTAACTGGATGGGTGTAGGTATGCGACTAATCAAAGAAGCCCATCTCGACAAGGAATGATAGAAATGTCTTTCTGGATCTCCCTGTCATTTGTAAATTCTTTTCTGGACTTATCCTTATGCAAGAGGGAACGCCGAGTAATTCTATAGAATTCTATGGAGTCTGATGTTTTCCGATTTTCTGGTCAGGTCATCAACATGCATACCGATCTTCGGTAGAGCTGAATAGCTGTAATATCAAGTGAAAAACAGAAAGAAGAGAAAGTTGACTTTAAAAAAAGCAATAAACTCTCAGGAGGGATTTAGATAATGATACGAATTTATCGTAAAGTTATTTCTTATTAACATATAGAGCCACTTCAAATAGAAAAAAAAACTACAAAAGTTAAAATAACTGATGCTATCTAGATAAATTGTTAAGAAAGGAATTTCTTGAAAAATTCCAAGACCCCAAAATTGTCAAGGGTCAGAAGAGT
>NC_089759.1:2861656-2864156 GCF_040412425.1 Macrobrachium rosenbergii | reverse complement strand
ATCTAAAAGCGTGAAGAAATCGAGGATTTAGGAGGGAATTGTAGTTTTTATGATTACATGCGCATCTAATAAAAAAAAGTAACCAGTAGATTGTACCGAGAATCATAGTCAGATTCCATAAACAACGGGTTAATGAAATTCAGTAGTGACTTCACGATCGCATAGCAAAAACCCACAAGGAAAATTATTCAAAATATTTGCTCTTGCAGTAATTGCCACAAACTGGGTGTGAACTATTGCAGCAACTAAACGCGCATTACTGAAAACTGTCAGTTACCTGTTTGAGATATTTCGTTAGATCTTTGGTAACGGAATAAATTTATGGGTGGGAGTCAAGAATTTTTTTTTAACTATTGCAGTATCAGCCTGTATGAGTAAAATAACGAAAAAGCTGAGAGATACTAGAAATTCAGACACTTAATGTGTAAAAACTGTAAAAATGGTTACAACATTCCACTAATTACATACCACTCAAATCGAAATTCTCTTAGGTTGAAAATTCGGTAATTTTTTTTATAAATATATATTCCTATTGAAGTCAATGACACTATTAATATTATCTGTCTGCAAATAATGACATTGACTTGAATAGAAATTGCAGAACGGAAATTATGGCCAAATAGCAAATATAGTTCTGTTTTAGAAATATATATTTCTATTGAAGTCAGTGGCATTATTATTATTATTATCCAAAAAAAAAAAATAATCTCAGCAAATAATGCCATTGAATTCAATAGAAATCGTATGACAGAAAATATGTCTAAATAGCAAGTATATATTTGTACATTGCTTTTCATATGCCTATACGCATAAGAATATATGGACCCATATCTCAATATCAATGTAGAGAGGGTACTTCCCAAAAGTGTAGCGCTTTCCGCTTCCAAGCCTTGAATATGAACGAGGGATGAAGTTGCAAGGGCAGACATCCTACCTCTTTTGACCCACAAAAGGGTAAAAATGCTAGAATGGAAACAAATGAAAAGTGGAAAAAATAGAAAATATAGTGAGGATTGGTAGGAAGAAAATCGTGGACACGCCCCTTGACAGAATGAGGTTTTTTAAGACCGATTAAAGCAACATATATAGAGAATTCCGCAGCACTCCCGTGGAGGGAAAAATTGTTGATGTTGAATTATGGGAGGTTACGTCTTTGGCAAGAGTGGGGTAACTGCCTGAGAGGAAAAGGGATACATATTTTCCTGGCTCACTGGAAAGTGGCAGAGAAACTGCGAAAGAGAAACAGGATCTCGAAAAATGAAGGGTTATGTCATTGCTCTGAAGAACTGCTTTGGATTATGTTTATAGAGATGGAAATGAAAGAAGTCCTTGAAAAAACTAAGACATTTATTAGGGACAGGGATGGATGGGTCCCCTTAGAAGGAAAATATTTTTGAACTTAACGAAATCTATTGCAGTGGGGAAGATGTTACACTGTTACACCAGAATATATCTTCGAGTAGATAGGCATTTAATGATAAAATTGTTAATATATGGTCAATACGTATAAGTTTTTTTGTTTTGGTGTGTGTATCATACCAACAACATTGTGTATTTCCAGGCATACGCCTGTCCAAGTACTGACCAAGCCAAGCGTTACCTGAAATCACCCAACAACAAACGAGATGGAAGCTCAAAGCATAATGTTTGCAACGCCAACAGAGAATCTGATGAATAAATGAGAAAGTTTACTAACAGGGTGAGGATCTCTTACCAATATTGTGGCATTAAGCTATCTCTGTTTGGCGCGAGTAAGACTTAATCCAAACCCACTGAGTTCTAATTATGACGAATCACCATAGATTTGCCAGTTTTAAAAGATTATTTTGATCCGTTGACGATTTAGACGTAGGTTGAAAAGTACGTGCATTCTCTGAAGCATGCGTCTACCAGGCAAATGATTCCACAGGTATCCAGTCTTTAAGAAAGCATCTAAAATCCACTCCAAAGAGGACCTCGTCATTGCCAATTGTCCGTGAGCCAAAAGGACCACCAGTGTCTTTACGCTCCAAATGTCTAGAAACCAAAGACTGCATTGTTAGTTCCACCAGTGCCAGACGTGAGGCAATCCAATTGCAAAGTCTAACAAGATCGTTTTAACGCCACTTGTTAAGAGAGAGAGAGAGAGAGAGAGAGAGAGAGAGAGAGAGAGATAGTTCTATTGCTTTTGCATTTCTCTCTGTCTCTCTTTCGTCTCTCGTCATGTTTTCGCTTTTCACAGGAGATTTTTAAGAGAGGGCTTTTAAAATGTATTCGAGTTGCCCAGTGATTCAGTCTTCTTCTTCTTCTTAGATCTGTTTCTGTTTAGTCACTCAAAGAGCACTTTCAAAGGTTTGTGGTTTTATGATGCGAAGTGACCTCATTTGAATTACAGATATCAAAAAGAATCTGTTACGTAACGAATGATGAAAGAATGAAAGGATTTAGAAGCTGGTAATGAACAGAAATTACCGAATGTATTCGTGCATGTGTAATATATATATATATATATATATATATA
>NC_089759.1:2829156-2856656 GCF_040412425.1 Macrobrachium rosenbergii | reverse complement strand
TCCCCTGACAAATTACTTGCCCAAGTTCCAAAATCCTTACACAAAAATTACTCTTTAAAAAACTGTCAAACATATTTTTTTCACTCGACCTATCTTCAAGCTAGGTCAAAAGTGAAAACACAGACCAAATCCAAAATCACAGATTTCAGAAGTGGTAAATCGTTGCCATGCCCTAGGCAAATGAGTAAGTGTGAAACTATCCCCATGCGCACCCATAACGGGAGAAGCGTCGCCGTTATCTTAAAAAGTACTCGTTTAGGAAGGTCAGGACTCTTTCCCTGTCAGATGTTCTGGTTTTTATTCATTTTTAAACAATATCTACTTTTTTATGGGTTGAGTCTTAACCAGCAATCACCCCATTAATAAACTTTGTATTTCTATTTTCCTTCTGTTATTCGGGTAACGGAATTCACCTTAAAAAAGACAATTCCTAGTTGAAGTTGCTTCCTTGAGTTTTTTAATGCTGACTCCACTCTCATCTTAAACTGCGATATATGTTTTCACCAGTCAGTGTCTTATAGCATTAATTGCTGATACAATTCTGCCCTACGTTCCGTTTTTGCTTTGTTTTTCGTATTTATTCTGAGGAGGCTTTCTTGGCAAGCTAATGCTATCCCTTTAGTTCTATAATAATAATAATAATAATAATAATAATAATAATAATAATAATAATAATAATAATAATAATAATAATAGAAATAATAATAATAATAATAATAATAATAATAATAATAATAATAATAATATTATTATTATTATTATTATTATTATTATTATTATTATTATTATTATTAAAAACAATAAAGGGTAGAACAAATTAATATTATCCCTTGACAGGTGATATGAGAATGTATACATAATAATAATAATAATAATAATAATAATAATAATAATAATAATAATAATAATAATAATAATAATAATAATAATAGTGTCTTTTCTATCCTCCTTATGATTCGCTTTTCAGGCTCAGCGATGTTAGTCAGTAACTGGCCGATATTCGTGTTGGAAAAGGACAGTGTGCGGAATATTGGAAGTCTTTTATTACAATATTCAATCAGAAATCGTTCGTCTGGGTTCAGGTTCTATTGTAGGTACCGTCGACATGTTTCGACCAGCTCGTTGGTCATCCTCTGGACGTGGTTGCAGGAGGTCTGAAGAAACGAGGTGCTCGGGTTGGTATTTATAGGGGAGGTCATGATCGGTGCTGAATTATAATAATAATAATAATAAATAATAATAATAATAATAATAATAATAATAATAATAAAGGGTGGAATCTACAATAAACTCCCTATTAAAATACACAGAGAGGTTTTGAGAGCATGTTCAGCTCTCATTATTAATTTGAAAGCTCAAACACCAGAGGATTTTTTCTTTCTTCAAAGCTCTCTGAATAAATTCTGATAT
The DNA here is from genome assembly GCF_040412425.1 of Macrobrachium rosenbergii. Classification (NCBI taxonomy): domain Eukaryota; kingdom Metazoa; phylum Arthropoda; class Malacostraca; order Decapoda; family Palaemonidae; genus Macrobrachium; species Macrobrachium rosenbergii. The sequence continues at coordinate 2,855,246 of NC_089759.1, read as the reverse complement.
ATGTTGAACAAGGATAATTTGAACTATCGACGTATAATAATAATAATAATAATAATAATAATAATAATAATAATAATAATAATAATAATAATAATAATAATAATAATAATACAATTTACAAACTTTTCGTAAAAAGGCAATAAAATCTGGTATTTGTTATATGCCATTTTTACAAATGCCAAATTTTTTCAAGGATGTTGCAGATCTATTCTTATATTCTTTTCAGCTCAATTCCGAACTACGGTACTGACTGAATGGTTCTCTCTCTCTCTCTCTCTCTCTCTCTCTCTCTCTCTCTCTCTCTCTCTCTCTCTCTCTCTCTCTCTCTCCTCCTTTGTACGCACACGTCCAGTGCTGGTTCCACCTCAGAAGCGTTCATCCAGGCACTCTTGGAATTGCTTCTTTCAATATTGATTATTACTGGCTGGGCTTCAGAACACTTTTGGAAAGACAAAAATAATGAAACAAAAATAATGAAAAGTGGATATTTGGTCATACAAAACAACAGAACAATTACAGGGTTACCAAGGTAATATTCTCTCCAGAATGTGTAAAAAGAAAAAAAAAAACGAAATCGGAATAAAAGTCCTTTTGAAATTCAGAAACTGCTCCTCGAACTCTTCTGCCAGGAGCTGTGTTTATGGTACAGAGTCCAAGAACGTTTTTATTTTTATTTTAGGAAAATAAGATCGTTTATTGCTGGTGTGGTTTTCCTTGAAGACAAGGAGAGACAAACAAAGTTAAAGATATTTTCTTGCACACTTGAAATTCACAGGGTAAAGCATAAGCAGTAAACGTAAATATGGATACAAACCAACCCCGAAAGAGGTCAGGTCAACCTTGAGCGCTAAAGGTGGAGGCAAAGACTGAACTCTAATGAAAAGAACAAAAAGAAAGAGAATGTTTAGCCAGCGAGCAACAATGGAAAATGGAATGACAAATGGAAATCAATTATTTCCACTGAATACCTCGAAGATGATAATTAAGTTCATTGGATTTTTTTTTTTCAACGCTGAATGAACTGCTCTTGATATGTTTCCTTATTGAAGTTTAGTCAAATTGTCTGGAAAAATAAGGAGAACTAATGTTATTAAAATATTTCGAGGTCTTCTGAAAAATATTAAAGAGCGTAGCTGAATGCTTAAGTGGATAAAAATAGATTTGGTAAAATTTACGAATGAGAAATTAGAGTTGGAACTTCTGATCATCGACTGAAACTATTTTAGAAAACCCATTTTAAACCTTCCCCGCACGCATGCGCAGTTCACAGAATATGATTTATCGTTGGACCAGTATCTTTGCTTGCTAAACGATCCATAATCAGTTCGTAATACAGAACTGACCTGTCCGGTGCCAGGGGCAATAGGTCACAAGAATAAGAAATGGTCATATACCTGGTCTGTCAGTGCTGGGTCCTTGAATTCTGTATAAAGACTTTTGACAGAAATATTTGACTTGATCATATGCTCTTAGTTTCATGCTGAAAACACTATAGAAGCTACAGTTAATTCCAAGGGTAAATTAGATAACGACTTACCTTTTTGACACATCAAAAATCAATTTGATAAATCCGGATAGACAAAGATGTCACAAATGGTTTAGGTACATCTAACCTCTTTGTTGTAGACGCCGTAGGGGGTTAGTGCCACCAGTGCACCTCACGCGGTGCACTGTAGGCATTACTAAAGGTTCTTTGCAGGGTCCCTTCCTTAGGCCCCTAGCTGCAACCCCTTTCATTCTTTTTACTGTACCTCCGTTCGTATTTTCTTTATTCCATCTTACTTTCCACCCTCTCCTAACAATTGTTTTATAGTTCAACTGCGAGGTTTTCCTCCTGTTACACCTGTCAAACCTTTTTAGTCTCAATTTCCGTTCCAGCGCTGAATGACCTTGTGGATCCTAGCGCTTGGCCTTTGGACTAAATTCTGTATTCAGTGCAGTTAAATTTAATTCATACAGTTATTTCAGGCCCTTAGTTGCAGCTCCTTTAATTCCTTTTAACTGTACCTCTGTTCATATTCAATTTTTTTTCTATTACACCTTTTCAAACCTTTTCACTCTTGATTTCCCTTTCATAGCTGAATGACCTCATAGGTCCTAGCGTTTGGCTTTTGGCCTAAATTTCATGCACCATTCCATCCCTCGCTGTGGACGTTACTGCATCAGTGACTTCTGTCCACTCTGAGGAAAAGGCGTCTCTAAATCATCTGAGATTTGTACTCAAATGACAAAACTTGATATCTTGATATCTTAAATTCGAGGTACTGAAGGTACAGGCTGAATTAAGTGACCGATTTTTTTTTCCCCCTTTTGCATAGCATTTTAATTCCGTTTGAGACGCTATGATTATTATAAGTATTACCAGCAACTGATTCAAATTTTGAGACAACCCAGACCTGAGACGTTTATGATGATTGATGATTTATGAAAGTTATGCTGTCAAGCCCAGAACTGGGGCGCTTTCGGCTATTCAGCCGTTAAGACATAGAGGAGGGCGTTGGCGTAGTTAGGCAGCAAGATAAAAGATATGCAGAAAATAAAAGAGATGGAGCACAAGGATTTAAAGGTGGAACTGGGGGGGAAAAACAATTACGTTAAGAAGTAACGATTAGAGAGGTTCGACAGCAAGACTGAAGAAAGGAAGAAGCGGGAATGGAGGTACAGTAAAAGGCTAAAAGGTAGATACATCTAGGAACAGAAAGGAAGCTGTCAATGCCCTTCAGTAATGCCTACAGTGCACCACGTGATGGCACTGCCCCCTACAGAGCCAAGACGTTTACGACCATCACCAAATATTCATTCTGACGAGTTTTTAGTGTAAGGCCACTTTCAATGGTAGAATTTGAATGCAATAATATCTTTTTTTAAAGTCAAATACATATCACTTTTTTTCTGGGCTCCGGACGACTTACATAGTCTCGGTTCAAAGACTCTAAGTGAACCATGAAATGAAAATATTATTAGATATGTCAGCATTTATGGACTGTTATATCTCTAACGTCAGGTCAGACAAGGTTTCAAGGGGATAGCTTTCGAAAGCCTAGAATATTTATTTCATTCATTGAAGAGTCAAACATCAAAGGCTCATTTTATAAAGCCCTTGGTGTCGTGAGAGTATGAAAGAGTGAATTTAAGGGTAAAACATGTCATAGACATACGTCGGAAACTTATACATGTCACAAATAGGTTGACAACAAGGCAACGACACTGAGTGGCGAGCGAACCTTTGGCGGTTGCTGGGTAATCGTATGAAGCACTGGTTAGGATTACCAGTAAGACGTTGACTTATATTCAACCTGTTTGTGACTTGTGTGCGATAAATTACCGACGTGTGTTTATGACATGTTTTACTGCAGTGTGGACGCCCCTAAGTGTTGTCAAAACACACAAGTAAAAAATGCGCCGAAGTTTCTTCGGCCCTATCGAGTTTTCTGTACAGCCGCTGCAGCGTATAATCAAGGCCACCAGAAATAAATCTGTCTTTCGGTGGTCTCGGTATAATGCTGTATGAGCTGCAGTCCATGAAACTTTAAGCACGGCCCGGTGGTGGCCTATCCTATATCGATGCCAGAAGCACGATTATGGCTAACTTGAACCTAAAATAAAATCAAAACTACTGAGGCTAGGGGGCTGCAATTTGGTATGTTTGATGACTGGAGGGTGGATGATCAACATAACAATTTGCAGACCTCTAGCCTCAGTAGTTTTTAAGATCTGAGGGCAGACAGAAAAAGTGCGGACAGAATGAAGTGCGGACGGTCAGGCAAAGCCGGCACAATAGTTTTCTTTTCCAGAAGACTAAAAATGAAACAAAATAGGAGTCCATTCACTAATACTATAAGATACAATGAAAAACAATACTAACTACTGATTCAAAATATTAATTCTTGACAATGCAAGTAAATGCATTTTATACCAAAGACAAAATCAGAAAATGGTTCATACGTAGATCTAACTTCAATAAGACTTTTTTTGTGACGCTTCTCATTACATGCAAATAAACAAGAAAACAAAGTTCTGACGATACGACATATCCCTGATATCTTAAACAGAATGAAGACATTGATTATAATCATCCGAGTAATCACTGCCACAGGTTATGAATTCGTTTGTTACAATAATTGGCGAATCAAATCCACAGTTATGTATTCTGCCCTAAAATGGAAGACTGCAATATCTGCAACATTTTCGAAATTGAGATATGCCACCTACTGGGCTCGTGAAACACCACCACACAAGTTACAGCAGTTTCAGAATGATTCTTCAGTGCTTTCCACGAGTATTTAGGGGGACCATTTGCAGTACCTGCAAATGGTAGATACTGCAGTATCTACCATTTTTCTCAGTTTTGTATTTTTGCAGATACTGCAGTCTTCCATTTTAGGGCAGTGTGTGTGTATATATATATATATATATATATATATATATATATATATATATATATATATATATATATATATATATATATATGTATATATATATATATATATATATATATATATATATATATATTACATACATACATACATATATATATTTAAAACTAAATCTCTACAGAGAGCTTTCGGGAATCTGTTCGATTCCCCTTGTCAATCGGATCGAACTGATTCCCGAAGGCTCTCTGTAGAGATTTAGTTTTAGATATATGTACCCGTACATAACTGTGGATTTGCTTCTCTATTTCAAGACTCATGCTATTATGTGTATTTTTTAATTAATTGCTATAATTCTTAACCTAACCCACGGCACAAAACAAAAGAGAGCAGAGAAGCGTCTGATCTCTTTGTATTTGGAATGGAATTCACTTGACAAGCCGTCTTCCTTGGTTACAGGATTTGGATGTATCTAACTTGCTCGCAAGAGTTTTTTTTTTTTTTTCTTTCCACTCGGCGATCAGTAAACAGGTCTCAAAATAACACTTAAGATAATGCCACAAGAACTGGTTTTGTTGATTTTTTTTTAGAGAAGTTTCATTAATCATATTACCAACTTGCAGCGAAGGATTATTTTTAGGATGAGAACCATGTTTTCCTAGATTCCTTTTTGCTAACAATAGCGAACAAGTAAAAAAAATGCACCGAAGTGTCTTCGGCGCAATCGAGTTCTCTGTACAGCCGCTACAGCTATCAAGGCCACCGTAAATAGAACTATCTTCGGTGGTCTCGGTATAATGCTGTATGAGGCGCGGCCTTTAACCACAGCCCGGTGATGGCCTATCTTATATAGTTGCCAGAAGCACGATTATGGCTAACTTTAACCTTAAATAAAATAAAAAATGCTGAGGTTAGTGGGCTGCAATTTGGTATGTTTGATGATTGGAGGGTGGATGATCAACATACCGATTTGCAGCCCTCTAGCCTCAGTAGTTTTTAAGATCTTAGGGCGGACAGAAAAAGTGCCGAGAGAAAAAAGTGCGGACGGACAGACAAAGCCGGCACAATAGTTTTCTTTTACAGAAGCTAAAACGTATCGACAGTTGCCTCCTTAAGACCGGTGATATTTGTACACAAATGTAAACCTCTGTTATACAGCTGGACAATCCAGTGACACTGACTTACGAATTAGCATTTCCTTTTTTTCATTTTTTCGGTAATTATGAGAATGGTGAAGAGACCGATAGTCACATCAAAAAATAAACATGATTATAGCCGACTCCGTACGAATGCTCTGACCTCTGACGAAGTTATTATTTGAATTTCTAAGGCCAATCAGTTAGACCCCTTGGAAGAGCCTGTGTGTTATGAACTGAACTGAATTGCATACAGAATTTAGGCCAAAGGCCAAGCACTGGGACCTATGAGGCCTTTCAGCACTGAAAGGGAATTTGACAGTAAAAGGTCTGAAAGGTGCAACAGGAGGAAAACCTCAAAGCAGTTGCACTATGAATCAATTGTTACGAGAGTGTGGAGAGTAAGGTGGATGGAAGAAAGAAGATTAAAGGAGGTACAGTAAAAGGAATGAAAAGGGTTGCAGCTAGGTTCCGAAGGCACGCTGCAAAGAACCTTAAGTAATGCCTACAGTGCACCACACGAGGTGCACTGACGGCACTACCAGCCTACGGGGCTCTGTGTTATGAGTTGGTAGAACGCAATGCTTTTATATAATTTGACCTTGCATTAAAAAAAAAGTATGGATTATCCAAAGCTGATTCCAACGATAAGAGAACTGATATTCGTTGCGAGAGAGATTTGAAATTTATTTAAATCTTAACTCGTACGTTCGAAGCAACTGCACACGTACTGTAGACTTTCAAAATCTCAAAGGAAAAGCTAAAAAACAAACAAGCGTTAATTATCTATAAGCTGAATGATCTGACAAGGTCACCAACCATCTCGAAAACTTGCTCTGAATCGTTTTTGTTATTTTTCGAGAAAATAAATAGCTTGATGCTGAACCTGAGATACACATAAATGAAAACACTTCATGGCACGACGAAACCACAGAATATAGATGGGATTGGTAAAAGACCATTATCGCCTTACTATAATAAGTAGTTGCAAAAAATAGCAAGTTCTTTGTTGACATATTGCTTACCTTCGTGTAGAGATTAATTACATGACATAAAAACTAAAGAGTAATGAAGATGGCAACGAAGTCGAATATTAGTACAGCAAAATGTGAGGGAGAATAAGAACTCAAGGTTTATTTTTAATTAAAGTTTCATCGATACTGCAATGTACGGTTACACTTCCCTGCGTTCAATGAAATTTTTAAAAATTATTTCTTGCATTCGATTAAAATTTCAAAATGCTGTCTTACATTCAACGAAAATATCAAAATACTGTCTTGTATTCAATGGAAATTTCAAAATGCTGTCTTGTATTCAATGAAAATTTCAAAATGCTGCCTTGTATTCAACGAAAATTTCAAAATGCTGTCTTGTATTCAATAAAAATATCAAAATGCTGTCTTGTATTCAATGAAAATATCAAAATGCTGCCTTGTATTCAATGAAAATTTCAAAATGCTGTCTTGTATTCAATGAAAATATCAAAATGCTGTATTGTATTCAATGGAAATTTCAGCAATGCTGTCTTGTATTCAACGAAAATTTCAAAATGCTCTCTTGCAGTCAATGAAAATATCAAAATTCTGCCTTGTATTCAATGGAAATATCAAAATGCTGCCTTCTATTCAATTAAATTTCAAAATGCTGTCTTGTATTCAATGAAAATATCAAAATGCTGTCATGTATTCAATGAAAATTTCAAAATGCTGTCTAGTATTCAATGAAAATTTTAAAATACTGATTTGTATTCAGTGAAAATTTTTCAAAATACTCCCACAGTTCATTGAAATTTTCAAAACCCTTCGTTCAATCAAAGTTTCTAAATGATACCTTGGATTCAACGAAAACCTCAAAATGCTGCCTTGCATTCGACAAAGATTTGAAAATGTTGCATTGCGTTCAACGAAATTTTCTAAGTGCTTCCTCGTGTTCAATAGAATTTTTTTAAAAACTGTGTGGCGCTCGACGAAATTTTCGAAGTGCTGCCTTGTTAAAAAAAAAAAAAAATTCAACATAGTGATTTGCATTCGATGAAATTTCAAAAGGTTGCCTGATACCCAGTAGAATTTTCAGAATGCTGCCTGAAGTCCAACAAAATATTCAAAACGTTGACTTGCATTCAACAAAGCTTTGAAAACAATGCTTTACATTCATTGAAATTATCAAAATTTTGAAGAACGTTCTGATGCCCCAGTCTTACCAGAGAGGACACTCTCAAGCGGTCGAAGGCATTGCAATTGCAGCTATGATGAAGTAACTAAATAGTTACGATCCTGAATACATAATATCTCTGTGATGATATTGACAACAATAAGGACCTGATGACATAACGATAATAACAAGCAAATAATGCGCCGAAGTTTCTTCGGCGCAATCGAGTTTTCTGTACAGCATATGATGCTGTATGAAACTCTCAGCCACGGCCCATGAAACTCTCAGCCTGCCGTGGTGGCCTGTATTTTTGCCGTGCCAGACGCACGATTATGGCTAAATTTAATCTTAAACAAAACAAAAACTACTGAGGCTACAGGGTTGCAATTTGGTATGTTTGATGATTGGAGGGTGGATGATCAACATGCCAATTTTCAGCCCTCTAGCCTCATAGTTTTTAAGATCTGTGGGCGGAGAGAAAAAGTGCGGACGGACAGACAAAGCCGGCACAATAGTTTTCTTGCACAGAAAACTAAAAACAGAGACTCGGAGAGAAAAAGAAAAAAGAATATTTGGAGCATATGTAAGACGGGGTCAAAACTCCGTGTCAGACGCCTACCTCCACAACATTTCGAAGACGAATTCAATGACAAGTGTAAGATATTTTCGTTACAGCTGAGTGTACATCTGGAGCAATGAACTCCCAGCCGATCGTGGCCCTGAATTGCAAATTCTGCTGAGCCGTTTAACACATGGCGGTGCCGAAAGTAAACAGAAAAAAAACAATGATGCAAAACATTCTGATGCAAAACATTGCTGGACTTGTTTGGAATCGTAAAGTAAGTGCTTAACCGCCAAACAACTTGTAAAAGTGGGAATCAAGAACAGAGTTCAAGAAATCGTTGTTCTTCCAGGAGGTTAAAACATTTTAGTGTTAGAGGAGGTGTTGAAATCGTTACATTTCTGAGCTCTCTCAAATTGACTTCAGTATTATAGATACAATGGAGAGTTTTAAAGTTCGTGTCACGGATTAAAATTGCAGCTGATTCCTATAAATATAACAGATATAAATTTACACAAAAAACCTAAATTTTTATAATCGAAATTATGTAACAGTTCTGTTCTAAACCTCATTTTTCGTTTTCTATAAAAAAAACTATTGTGCCGGCTTTGTCTGTCCGTCTGCATTTTTTTCTGTACGCATTTTTCTGTCCGCACTTTTTCTGTCTGCCCTAGATCTTAAAAATTACGGAGGCTAGAGGGCTGAAAATTGGTATGTTGATCATCCATCCTCCGATCATCAAACATACCGAATTTCAGCCCTCTAACCCCAGCAGTTTTTATTTTATTTAAGGTTAAAGTTAGCTATAATCGTGCATCTGGCAACGATATAAGCCAGGTCAACACCGGGCCGTGGTTAAAGATTCATGGGCCGCGGCTCATACAGCATTATACCGACACCAGCGGAAGATAGATCTATTTTCGGTGGCCTTGATTATATGATGTACAGAAAACTCGATTGCGCCGAAGAAACTTCGGCGCATTTTTAACTTGTTTTCTCTTGAATTCAGTAGCCGATGGGACTGGCAACTCAAGAGTCCTTGTAAAGCAAAGCCACATAAAAAAAAAAAAGAGCGGTATGAACCCAAATTAAAGCAATTAGGCCTGACCCTTTTGAAAATGATGCAGTAAATTAGAGTCAATGGAGGAAATAAATTCGTGAAAATAACCACTTGTTAATCAACTTCAATTCAGTATCAATACATTTTGAAAAGAAGACTGACAACTTTTATAACTGAAAAGTGTTCGTCCATAGAGCTAGTGTAATCCAAGCATTTATAATTTATGATCTTTCATTACTTTCAACAACTTTCACCATTTTTCACTAAGCTCCAGTCACAAATGTAGATTCTCTGAATATGGATAAATAATTATTCATTCATTATTTATTGATAAATAAATAGATATGAAGATAAATAGATATTTAAATGTTGCCCTGAGCCTCTGTAAATTGACATACCAAACGGATATAAAGTCAAGAGAATGTGGAGAACGTCTCTTGTTTTTCTCTCTCACGAGTTTACTTTATATACCTGATGGAATGTCAAAGAGAGAGAGAGAGAGAGAGAGAGGGAGAGAGAGAGAGAGAGAGAGAGATGCCTAAGCGATGAATAACACCATGGGGAGAGAGAGAGAGAGAGAGAGAGAGAGAGAGAGAGAGAGAGAGAGAGAGATAAAAGACGCCTTACTATTTTAGTCCATTTCCAAATTGATCATTCAAAAATAATAAGACGACTGTCAAAGAGAGAGAGAGAGAGAGAGAGAGAGAGAGAGAGAGAGATAAAAGACTGACTATTCTAGTCCATTTCAAACATTATCCTTCAAAAAATCATCAGAAGTCGTCTGTCAGAGAGAGAGAGAGAGAGAGAGAGAGAGAGAGAGAGAGAGAGAGAGAGAGAGAGAGAGAGAGAGAACGAAATGCCAAAGCGATGAATAACACAATGGAGAGAGAGAGAGAGAGAGAGAGAGAGAGAGAGAGAGAGAGAGAGAGAGAGATAAAAGACACTGGACTATTCCAGTCCATTTCAAACATGATCCTTCAAAAGATAACAATCAGAAGGCTTCTGGTCACACTGAGAGTAGACTTCCGCGGACTGGAGCCTGCATTCCTCGTGGCTTTGAGGTAAAGAGTTAGTTCGTGACTTTGACATTTCCAGTGGCGGTCACTAGAGACGTGGCTGGAAGTACGGATGTGAATTTTACTACAAAGACTGAGGGCGTGGGGGAAACTGAAGATTTTAAACTCGCTTCGCTGAAGGAAGGGGATTTCATATTTAAACTAGAAAGCAGTCGGAGACCATGACACGTTCGACGGTAGCCTTGCAAGCCCTCAAGATATACACTGTATATTCCCCCTGATATTCCTCCTCCGGCCAAAGGCCCCAGATCACCCCCTGCCCCCACAGAAAAAATAGAATAAAAAGGCTTGGAGGTACTTTCCCAACCATCAGAAAATTATCCAACGCTTCCTTTCCCACAGCTCATGACTTTACAAAACTTCACTTCAGTCCAGACATTTCTGATAAATAATCTGTATCCATCGTTAGTTTGCCGAATAGATTATGAAAAAAACAAAGCTCTCTTAATTCTACCTATTTAACTCAACTAAGGAGATCAATATGTTGGACTCTCTTTGGCCTTGTCAATAACAATCCCGTCCGGCCCAGAACTGAACCATGATAATCTCATCTTCTACAAAAGCAAATATTAAGACTGAAAACATATTATGCACTGCACTAATCTCTGTGGAGATAATTAGCTATTCTTTATGATGCTAAAAAGGTTTCTCGAAAACCTGCAAAATAAAAGTAAAATTTCTTTTACGGAGCTTATTATTATTATTATTATTATTATTATTATTATTATTATTATTATTATTATTATTATTATTATTATTATTATTATTATTATTATTATTATTATTAAGGGAGATACATACACATATAACAAGCCTGAATTGAATTTTCAAGTGGTGAGAAAAACTAAATTAAAAAATAATCAGAAATTTATGAAACAGGAAACGCTTTAAGCAGAATTTAATACTATCGATGGTAACAAAATAGTTTAACAGTATTTTTCAATATTATCATCATTATTGTTAAGTTTATTTGTAAGTAAGAAGTAAGAATCTCATTTTCATATCACATACTGGCCGGGAATGTTGACCAAAATCCCGTGCCTGCGCATTCTAGGCCTCGCCAGTGGATTACAAGGAACCTTTAGTGTCTTTGCAGTTGCCTGCAGACCCCAAGTTATTTTACTTTGTTCTAAAACCTCGATTCCCTAAGGCACTCACACCGGAGCTCTCATGCCTGGCTTTGAAAAACCTGATACCCATTACACGTGATGCCATTCCGCCAGGCAAGGGTATGGCATTATATTTACGAGGGAAGAGTTCCCAGCTACCCAGAAGACCTTAGGTGAATGTGGGTATCATGAGATCCAGTTTATGAAGGTTTGTTGCAAGCATGATAACTTGTTTTGTGTTGCACCTGTCGATATTCAGACTTAGAAGTTGCCATGATACAGAGCCTTAACGCAATTACCCCGGTACAATGGTTGTGGTACGGAGATTATGGAACATTTGGCAAAGTACGGAGTCACTGAATGAAACCCCTAGTACAGAGGCCATGGTACAGAGGCTATGGAAAATTGCCCATGGTACAGAAGCCATGGAAAATTGGCCATGGTATAGAGTCATGGTACAAAGGCCCTAGTACAGAGGCCATGGTACAGAGGCTATGGAAAATTGCCCATGGTACAGAAGCTATGGAAAATTGGCCATGGTATAGAGTCATGGTACAAAGGCCCTAGTACAGAGGCCATGGTACAGAGACTATGGAAAATTGCCCATGGTACAGAAGCTATGGAAAATTGGCCATGGTATAGAGTCATGATACAAAGGCCCTAGTACAGAGGCCATGGTACAGAGGCTATGGAAAATTGCCCATGGTACAGAAGCTATGGAAAATTGGCCATGGTATAGAGTCATGGTACAAAGACCCTAGTACAGAGGCCATGGTACAGAGACAATGGTAAAGGGGCCATGATACCAAGCCCCTGCATAAAGACCCTTGGGCAAAGGCCCTGGTATAGATTCCATGAAACAGATGCCACGGTAAGCGGGTTATGGTACAACACAAGGATTGAGAACACTTCTATGGCCACCACCAGGCCTTGGAAAATCAGTGAGGCAGTTGGGACAACCCAGTGGACGCAAATAGCCCCAGAGATACTCCAGTCAGTGGCTTAAGCCAGAATTACAAGGAGAGAATGTCCTAAGGCCCAAAGTAACCTCTAACAAGGAGAGGGTAAGAACAGGTCTTGTTAAAGAAAGTCAAATCATTTTCATGTAGCAAAGAGAGAGAATAAGAATTTGAGTTTCCTTGCTGAGAACAATTCAGAAAGGAGGAACAATATATTTCATATTGTGAATGTGGTGGCCAACTGTATTTTGAGTTTTTTTTTTAAGCAAATTTGGTTTGATTTCAGAGCATATATCATATGACAAAACTCTCCAGTTTACTTAACAAAAGACGTTAACCATTTCTAGTGGACAGGAGGTCAAAAAGAAAAAGACATCGAAGTGAAAATGAAAGTTAGTTTCATGTCAGGAGTAAAAATAAATTAAAAACCGGTTCTCTCGGAAAATGACTGAGAATTTCGCCGTTTGAATGTCGATTTTCGATTTATCTTAGCGGAAAAAAATACGACGAAACTAATAGGAATACAGTTAAAAACGAAAATCTGTGAAAAAAAAGTGAAAAAATCTGTAACTGCAGTGGAGTTACGAGAATACAAGTCACTGCAATACGAGTAATTTGAGAAACATAAATGAATTAAGAAAGATTACACTTACTCCCCACCCATCTCCCCGGGATTACATCCCCTACCTCTCTCTCTCTCTCTCTCTCTCTCTCTCTCTCTCTCTCTCTCTCTCTCTCTCTCTCTCTCTCTCTTCACAACAAGCGCTAACCGGTTCCTAGTATGTGTACAGGAAAGTAAGGGTTATCTGAGCAGTTGGACTGTGGAACAGCTTCCCAGAGGATGTCGTGCAATTGGAACTTTGCATTTCAATACATTTTTATCTGTTTGTTAATTTATTAATTTATTTCTTTTTCTTTTTTAATAGGTGAGTGGGTTCTCTTTTTTCTGTATTTCCCTTTATCTCCTTTTACTTCTTCCTGATGAACACCGTATTCTTTGGAAGCTTGAATTTCAAGTCAATGGCCCCTTTGGTGGGCTTGTTCCATAGAATAGGTTTCATCTTTTGAATAATAATAATAATAATAATAATAATAATAATAATAATAATAATAATAATAATAATAATAATAATAATAATAATAATAATATATGAAGGGAGTACACCCTCTTTTAAACAGGTCTTATTAAAAAGGATGGCTGTATTAATAATAATGATAATAATAATAATAATAATAATAATAATAGTAATAATAATAATAATAATAATAATAATAATAATAATAATAATAATAATAATAATAATAATAATAATAATAATAATAAACCTTCTGTTACTTCTTCGTAATGAACATCATATTCTTTGGAAGCTTGAATTTCAAGTCATTGGCCCCTTTGGTGGGCTTGTTCCATATGAATAGGGCCCATCTTCTGAATAGTAATAATAATAATAATAATAATAATAATAATAATAATAATAATAATAATAATAATAATAATAATAATAATAATAATAATAATAATAATAATCATAATAATAATAATAATAATAATAATAAAGTAAAAGAAACGTTAGCTTTACCGACATAATCAGACAGGCACATCAAGTTTAAAAGGAACTGTCAAATGCGTTGAGTATTGTAATTATTCAGTGTAATACTTCCTTTCTTTGCTGATACTCACAATGTATTACTAAGAAGTGGAGTATGAAAAGGAGAACAAGGATTGGAATGTAATTATCACGGGTCAACACAAATTAGTACATAGGCCTTAAGAGGAACGTGATAAACGTAATTTCACTTTATTTTTCTTATTCCAAAGTTATGTAAAATGGAGGAGATGATATAATTATATAAATATATATTTGTATATATAAATAAATATATATACATACATACATACATACATACATACATACATACATACATACATACATACATACATACATACATACAGATAGTCTACCTTTCCAATCTATATACCACAGCAAAACCATAACCTTCCAGAAAATACACTGACTTGTTTTAGACACTCGAAAACACTCTTTAAAATCACATCCATTCTCTCCAGAAAGAGATGTCACAACAAAAGCCGTGAACGCGTGATACAGAACGCAACTAATCATTACGATCTTTTGAACGCCGAATAAACCTCTGCATTTTTGCAAAACTAACGACTCGAGTATTCCGTCTCCAGAGAGAAAATCAAGTCACCTTTTAATGTGTTATGCAATGGACGTGAATGAGAGAGAGAGAGAGAGAGAGAGAGAGAGAGAGAGAGAGAGAGAGAGAGAGAGGCAGGTCTTTGCCAGAATCCAGTACAAAGCAAAGGCGTAACTTAGATCTTTCCGCTTAGGAGAAAGTTGCTCAAACTTTTGGCATTCAAATCGTAAAGATCAATGCATGCTAAGCCAATATGTGTGTTTGATGTTTCTTACTTACTTGCTTAGGTTTCTTGACTTGTTTTGTAATGGTATAAAGAATACTGATGAGTGGCAGGCCATAAGGTTAACTGGCTTTTCGAGAATTTTAATGAATTTAAGAAATTCTAGTGATGTTGAGATCTAAGATGGGCTTGCTTCATTCATGGGGAAACAGATGTAAAGGGAGAGAGAGAGAGAGAGAGAGACAGAGAGAGAGAGAGACAGAGAGAGAGAGAAACCGTGACGTTACCACTTGACAAATGAAATGATACCACGAATAATCAGGAATTACGATCTAATATGGTATTTTTCAGTGGACGGAATTTCTCGGAGACATCCTTTCATTTGAACTTCGAAAAATAATATAACGATTCTTTTTGAGAATCAGAACTCAACAAGTAACCATCTTCTCATTATCTTCCTGGACGCTAAAATTCTGATGACACGCCAAAGAAAATATTTTAAACAGCTTTTGATTGCAAATCCAAACACTATCCGATGAGGAATTATTCCTTGCAAGCGCCAGTTTATACCGGTAAGATCTGCATTCTGCAGTCTATCATGAGATGTACGGTATACTTAAGAGGGAAAGTTTTCAATACCTCAGAAACGACGCCCTTTATTGCCATGTTTCTTTTGAAAGGAATGGAATGGAATATAGAGTTTAGGCCAAAGGCCAAGCACTGGGACCTACGCTGAGGTTCATTCAGCGCTGGAAAGGAAACTGAGAACAAGTAGTTTTGAAAGGTGTGACTGGAGGAAAACCTCAAAGCAGTTACACTATGAAATAACTGTTAGGAGAGGGTGGATAGCAAGATGGAAGAAAGTTAATATGAATAAAGGCACAGTTAATGGAATGAAAGGGGTTGCAGCTAGGGGCCGAATGGACGCTACAAAAACCTTTAGTAATGCCTACAGTGCCCCTACGTGGCATATTTCTTTTAAAGGATTTTGGTTTATTTTATATTTCTTATAAAGGATTTTGGTTGATTTTCCTATCATGGTTACGTTTAAACAAAAGATATTTTGGAGGAATGACTGCGGGATTCCTTGTATACAATAGTAAATGTTCAATCACGTATTTCCAATGATAACTGCAGTTTTAAAGGATTTGTCAGGTCACTTTGCACTCTATCTGTCATTTTCTGACATCATTCAAACCAAATTTCCCGGAAAATAAAAATTTCATGGTTTAATGTCTTTGCAAAATCAGCTACGTATGATTGTCAGTGCGTGAAAGTAAAAAGCACCGTTTTTCGTCTTTGAGGTAAAAGCATATTAACAGTTGTAAATTGACAGTTGTCAAAAGATTATTAATTAAAGTGTTTGTTCCATTTCCAAGACATTGTGAGACATCAGTGACCTCTACATCGCCCCTGCAGCTCATGAGCAACCTTTTAGACCCTCAAATTTCTTATGCACATCATAGGATGAATATAGAACACGCACAAATACCTGTGGTATTGATGTCATTTGGTAAATAAGGACGAAAATGACAATTACGTACTGGTAATCCCACATTTCATTTACTTGGGGTTACAATCGAGAGAGAGAGAGAGAGAGAGAGAGAGAGAGAGAGAGAGAGAGAGAGAGAGAGAGAAAGAGAGAGAGAGAGAGAGAACTATGGTAACGCGTAGTACAGGCAACGCCAGAGAAATTGATTATCTTGAAACCAAGCAATTGCTCACAAGTCAGAGATGTCACGAAGATTGATTATATTACGTTGTAGAATTAAGAAGAAAGTAAGATAATTGCTTTATCTTGTAATGTTACCTGGGAAAATTTTCTTGTTTTGCAAAAAAATTCACTTCCATTTCAAATTCTAACCATACATATATGCACACACGTATATTTGCATGCATGTCAGACATGCGTGTGGACAATTTTGGGGTAGGTCACTTTATATATAACCAGTTTTCTACAATTCCTCTAAAGTATGAAAAATCAAAATATGAAATTCGAGTTCCAGTGCGTCCCTGGATTTAAAAACTGATTCTTTTCACAAGGACAGAGACCAGCAATGAACATCCGGGTACTCAAAGAAGATAAGTTGCCTAAAGTCTCTAGAATGGTGCATTCGACCAGCAAATGCAGTAACCGCTGAAGAAGATGAAGCCGTTTAAAGTCAAAGGTACTTCAAAGTTCTAGCAAAACCCACGTATTATGCGAACAGGAAAAACTCGAAGCCCATAAAGGCCAGTTTCCCTTCCCTTTGCTTGTTATCGTACGCCCTACTGATAATCAGATTCCCATATTTCCAAGCATCCGTGATCTTCCTTTGGGTACAGGGATGGTACTGTTTCTCTAAATGGCAAAGGGATTCCAGATACGTTTAACGTTTCCAGTGGTCTTTCGTGACGATAACTCAAGCTAGCAACTTTTTATAAGAGTCACTGGGAAGAATTAATATTAGGAAATTTCAAAAGGGAATGAAGGAAAATCAAGCATTAAAGAAAAGGAGGAAGACGATTCTGACGGGGAATTTAAAATGTCAAAAAGGAAGTGAAGAACATTCAGAACAGGAACTTAAAAACAGAGAAGTGAGGAAGATTCAAACCTGAAGCACAGTGAAACTTTTCTTACTGATAAAGATCAAAACAGTGATCGCAGGCGTGACTTAGACTGTAAACGATATTTATAAAGAGCATGAGTCAACTTCAGGAGTTCCAGGAAATGTGTCCAGAGACCACCACAAGTGTCATGAATAGACTGACCTTACAAAGGATAGTCGGGGGAAGAAGAAGCATCAGTTGGCGTTTGCGACTACGCCAGAAAATACTGTCATGTATCTTAAACGTAACTGCAAGAAATGTTATACAACGTCACCGGTAGACACGTTCAATTCAGAGCTCCTGCACTAGCATTGCACCATGCTTAAATTTACAAGTATAACCAGTTATTATTATAATTAGTACTGAATCAGACACACAGGCTTCGATCCTGTAGGATATGATTCCTTATTGTGTACTGAGCTCCGATGCTCATATGTTTGTTATGATTCCATTAAATACGCTTCTGTATTTTGTATATATACTTACTGACCCTTCTTCAAAATGTCCGCTCTGTAATAAAGACACAAGAAATAAAGTAGTCTAATTAATCCCAGTACTTCGACGCGAATATCGACAAGAGACGGAATTCAACCTCCAATACTAAAAGACCGTCATTTACTCCCCCACAGATAAGAGTAAAGGATTGTATTATGTTATATTTTGCTAACACATGCGACAAATGCTTCCAGAGGTTATCATTCACTTATAGAAACTACTCATTTTCTATAAAGAGTCATTTTGTAAATTTTGAATATGACTGTCATTCTTTTATGCAATTTTCCAGAGCAAAGTGTATTGACCTATCACTATTTGTCTTAAATGAAGCATAAACTGATTGCCCAAAACGAAAATCTGGAGAAAAAGCTCCAATTGCCTTTGGTGATTAGGCCAGAAAATATTTCCGTAAGTCATCACTGACTTTGAGAAATGCCACATTTTCTGTACACAGAGTCATTTTATAAGTTCTGAATATTACTATCACTCTGTTATTGTGTTTTGAAGTGTTCAATATACTACTGCCATCGAGTCCACAGTCTTTTATGCTCCTTGGCAAAACACAACACAGAGATGTGTTTTTTTTTATTTGGCATCGTTCCTTTTTACAATGTATATTCTTTTCCAAAAAAAAAAAAAATTGCACTGATTAGCAAATAAACAAAAGAGGAAGTACATATCCATTGCATTTGCCTTTCGCCAGATATGGCAGCCATTCGTCTTAAATAAAGTTTTAACTCACTGACTAAGCTGAACATAGGCTATGTATACAAACGATTCTGTTAGGTCTTTTTCAGAAAGTTATTGATACTTCTCAGCTAACTCTAATTATGGACCAAGGAAAAGAAAATCAGATTTCTTGAAGGAATTAAATAAAAATCAAAGTTACATCCTAGATTTTAGATGTCGGGGAATGTATGACCACTGAAAGCCATCCGGTTGCATTTTTTATCTTATAAGAAAAGCAAGTCACTAGACTTTTTTTTTTTTTAAAGCTAACCTCAAGAAAATTGATCCTTAAAAGTTACTCAATGATACTGCTTGCACACTGTCTTGAATTGTCCAGAGAGAGAGAGAGAGAGAGAGAGAGAGAGAGAGAGAGAGAGAGAGAGAGAGAGAGAGAGAGAGAGAGAGAGAGAGACTACAAGGGCATATGTTCCAGAAATAGATGGGAACCGGTAAAGGACAGTGCCTCCCAATGTCTGATTAAGACAGAGAGAGAGAGAGAGAGAGAGAGAGAGAGAGAGAGAGAGAGAGAGAGAGAGAGAGAGAGAGAGAGAGAGAGAGAGAGAGATTATGCATATCTATTCTTTTCCTCCAATTCTAATCCATTTGTTGTTACTTTTGCTGAGGCTATGAGATTACTTATGAGATTACTTCCTGGTTTAAGAATAGCCAGTCACCATATTTGTTTTGGATGTTAAAATCTATTAATTTTTTTAGTTTGCTGTTTCCACATTTTATTGACCTCCTCAAAACCATGAATTTTTATCCCAAACGATTTGTAAATATCTGCAACTTCTTCCTCCCTCGCAAAAAGTGTAAGATCCAAGTGAATTTTATTTGAGTCAACGATAAAAGCTTGGATATCGTTTTCTAGAAAACTTTCATTTTCTTTATATAACTAGAAGGGTAACTTTTATAAATTTTGTATTTCAATTTTCCGTTCCCCAAATTAAATAAACTACAAAAATATATAAAATAAAAAGCAAGGAAGAGTGCCCATACGCACGTATACACACACACGCTCAAGTAACAAGTCATTTATTCCAGTTGAAGTGTATATAAATTAATATTTTTTTTCTATTTAGACTATTACTAAAAATTGAGTTTTAGAAACAAATTAAAGCAATGTCCGCAGATTATAAAAGAATAAAAATGACTTGAATGGTGGTTCTGTTAATTTTTATATCCTATCTTGCTCTGAAACTCTTAATTCAAATTTACGACATTTTTCAGAACTGCTGACTCTGGAATTTAAGAAGTCCAATTTACTCAAAAGTAATGCCATTCTATAGGCCTATGGAATTGCTCTGTATATTAGTAAGGGCTTCTTCTCACCCATTAAGCCTCTGTATGAATGTGGATGTCATGTAACATAAATAAATCTTTGTATTTTTGCTAGCTACAGGAACCCATGAGTCTTGGATGACTGTTGATGGTTACCGAGGTACCACAAAAGGCAGCAATTCAGGAAGCTGACTCCAAGACTCGTTTAATTTTCGCCACTGTATCTGGTTATGAGCAGTTTATAAATGAACCCACACACCAATCCGCTAACCATCTTGCCCTATATTCACAGATGTAACAGGGATAGAGTAGGTTTACCGCTGGGTTCGTCTGATTATTGTTTGATGAAGATTACTGTGGCGATGGATCAGGTTGTTCCTGATCTCAACTTCTCAAAAAAGCTATACTGAAATCCCAGGCCAGAGTAGGTTTACTGTTAGGACGAGCATAATTAAATACAGGGCCGGATACAAGGTTTATTGTGAATCCGTTACAACAACTTGCCGCCAAGGACCAGCACACCGGCCGCATGACAACACAACTACGGAACCGAGAACTCAAAAACAAAAGACGTTCACAGCAGGGAATAGAATCAGAATTAACAAAGGATTACCCTTTTTTTATCTAAAACTCTACATCCCTTATCCCTAGAAAAGCAATAATACTCCAATTTAAAACATCAGACAATTAAATAAATCAATACTTCGTCCAAAATATGTTACAAATATGAAAACAAAACATGATAAATACAGCATATTTGTATATATTTATAAATGAAGTCGATCTGGAGGTTTACTTATTCGACTGGAGGATCGCCTTAACATTGGCGGTTGTACTGAACATTCACTATATATCATTATTTACAGTTACTTCTATGGGTTCTTCAGCCTCACTATTATCACATGGTACATTAGTGTCTGAAATGAAAGCACTAGAATCACTCAAATTTACAGATGACTTAGAATTATTGGATAACACTTCTTTATTGGATTGGTTAAAGTCACCCATATATCTATGCATAATCTGATCTGCATGTCTTGTCCAAATAATATTACCAAAACTCTGTACTTCCACCTTATAATTTCTCAACCCAAGTACTTCCACAATCTTTCCTTCCACCCATGGTGAACCTTTCCCAAAATTACGAACAAACACAGCATCATTGACTTTATACAATTTACCTTCCTCCTGGAAAATTTCGTCCCTCATTTTCCTTAAAGATTTGTCTTTCAGTTTAACTGATTCAACAGTACCTTTGAAATTCCTACCGAACATTATTTCTGCTGGGGCCTTACCCGTAGAAGAATTCACAGTCCTCCTATAGTTATACAAAAATCTACAAATTCTGGTCTGAATATCTTCCTTCTTAAATTTTCCCAGGCCCTCCTTGAATGTTCTCACCGCCCTTTCAGCCAGACCATTGGAGGATGGATGATAAGGAGTTGGTGTTACATGATTAATACTATTTTTACACAAGAACTCCTCCATCTCTTGAGAAACAAAATTTGGAGCATTATCTGATACAATGATATCAGGTATACCAAAATTACAGAATGTCTTCCTCAAATGACCCAAGGTCTAAAGACCTTGAAATGACCAATGGTAACAGCTGACGTATTGGAACTAGAAAAATGAATATCCAAAAATTTACTATGAGAATCTACAATTATCAAAAAATATTTACCATCCATCGGTCCTGCATAATCTATGTGCAGTCGAGACCATGATTTACCAACAATAGGCCAAGACAATGTAAGAGCTCGAGGATTTGTAAAATTCTTAAAACAAATGCTACAATTCTTTGTGACTTCTCCTATGTCCTGGTCTATCTTTGGTCACCATACCCAATTCCTTGCCTCAGCTTTCATAGCATTTATACCATTATGCCCACAATGCAAATGGTTCAAAACCTTACATCTTAACTCAACAGGAATCAAAACCCTATTTCTATACAATATTACATCATTATGGAGAGATAAATCATCTTTTACAGAGGCATATTCCAGAAGTGACATATTATGTTCCTTTGACCATCCCAGCTTCAAACAATTTTTCAACTGAGACAATACGGCATCCTTATTGGTGAAATGTTTAACTGCCTGAAAAGAGATGTCATCAAAATCAAGTAATTCAACCAATTTAACATACTCAGCTGGTGTACCAGAATGAAAATCATCATCAAGTGGCAATCTGCTTAAGGCATCAGCAATTACATTTTCCTTCCCAGTTTTGTGAACTAATTCATAATCATACTGAGATAACAACAAAGCCCATCTTTGTATTCTAGAATTAGCATTACATGGAATCTGTTTCCCTCTTCCAAAAAGTCCCAGTAATGGTTTATGATCAGTTCTAGCAACAAAATTCCTGCCAAGCAAAAAATATCTAAAACGTTTCACAGCAAAAATAAGAGCTAATCCTTCTTTATCTAACTGAGAGTAGTTCCTTTCTGCTTTAGATAGTTTTTTGCTTGCAAAATAAATTGTTTTTTTCTTGGTCACCAACCTTTTGTAACAAAACACACCCCACACCTACAGGAGACGCATCCACTTCAATGATTAAAGGACTATCCCCATCAAAACTAGTCAGCACTTTGGACTCGGAAAAATCTCTTTTAATGCCTTCAAACGCCTTCTGCTGTACTGAAGTCCATCTAAATTTTACATTTTTCTTCAACAAATCATACAGGGGAGCTAGCTTAGAAGAAAAATTCTTTACAACCTTGCAATAGTAAGTAATCATACCTAAAAAAGATTGAACTTCTTCAACAGAAGTAGGACATGGGCAATCTAAAATAGCTTTCTGTCCCTTTGAAGATGGCTTGACTCCTTCACCTGAGATGTGGTATCCTAAATATTCAATAGATTCAAGCCTCCAAAACAGTCTTAGTCTTATTTATTTGTACATTATGTGCTTGCAAAAGTTCCAAAACCTTTCTTAATCGGTGATCATGCTCCTTTTTGGTAGCACCACTTACAATAATATCATCTAAATAAGCAGCTACACCCTCCACATTTGCCAACAGTTGAGAAATAAACCTTTGGAAAATACCAGGAGATGAGGACAAGCCAAAAGGTAAACGCTTATATTTAAACAATCCTTTATGAGTATTAATTACTAAGTACTCTTGACTTTTCTCATCAACAGGTATTTAAAGATAAGCATTCTTTAAATTAATTTTGGAAAAAAACTTTCCCTTACCAACAACAGATAACAATTCCTCTATCTTTGGTAACGGGTACCTGTCACAATGAATTTGTTTATTCAAAATTTAAAATCTCCACAAATCCTCATTTCAACCTTATTTTCTTTCAATACAGGTACAATAGGAACTGTCCATTCACTATGTGATATGGGTTCCATCATTTCATCCGCTACTAGCTTATCTAAGGCATCTTCAATCATTTTCTTGTAATAAAAAGGAACTGTGCGTGCTTTCATAAACTTTGGGGTAGCATTACCTTTTAAATGAATCTTAGCCAAAACACCAGCAATAGGTTTACTTGAATCTACCAAGTAATTATCTAGCAGCTTTTCTGCACTCACATTAGCAACCTTTATTACTCTAGTACCTTCATCTATTCCAGCCAGATAAATACCTACTTGCTGCATTAAATCTTTACCACACAAATTTGTATTACAAGAATCAACAACATAAAATACCTGAGAAACCTTTGTGCCATTATAAAGTACAGGAGCTAACACTTTGTCCAAGACATCAATTTTCATATTATCATAACCTCTTAGCTTTTTATTGCATTGTTCCATATTTAGTTTTAACCTATGTACCCACTCTTTGGTTATAGTAGACACAGCAGCGCCACTGTCAATCTCAAATGGAACTAAATTCTGATTAATACTGAAATAAAATTCATCAGAATTAAGAGCAAAAATCTTTCCTTTAACCATTAACAATCTATCATCACTGTTGTCTTCATAATCATCAATAGTTTTTACAGCCTTCTTACCTTCAGCCCTACTGTTGGAAGCCTTATACCTAGGTTTAACACTACTAGGCCTATGAAGAGACAAATCTTTGTTTGCCTCTCTACACACCCTTTTTTGATGACCTTTCCTTTTACAAATGTTACAAGTCAGATCTTTAAACCAACAGTCTATACTCTCATGAGAAAAACCACAATGCTTACAAGATGACTTTTCTTTTCTCACTGAACTAACCTGTGGCTGTGATTCGTTCCTCTCACCCACAAAAGCTTTTTCCATGTTCAAAATTCTTTCTAAAACTGCACTAGAGGTCATAGCTTGAGATCAATATTCAAAGCAACTAAATTGGGAAAATATACTTCATTGTCCACTGCCATAAACAACTGATCTCTGACTCTTGAATCGAAATGATTACCAAAATTGCAATCTTTTGCTAAAGCCTTGAGGTCAGCATACAAACTATTCAGTCTCATCCCTCCTTTTTTTTCTTTGTTGAAAAGCTATTAGGCTACGATGATAAGAAGGTTTCACAATGTAATGTGATTTCAATACAGCTACAAGGTCATCGTAAGTCTTTGTATGGGGTAAATCAGGAGCACACAAATTACCCAGTACACTAAAAACATCAGTTCCAATCGACACTAGCAAAACATTTTCCTTTTTGTTATCTTCCTCAATTCCAAGATTACTAAAGTTAGCTTCTAATAAACTAAGCCAAAGATCCAGTGTTATCTGAGAAGAATTAAAAGGATCAATCTTAATCTGAGTAGTCGTCGCCATCGTGAACAAAACTGCAAGATGAAGCAAAACTGTAGGTAGCAGCCTATATGCCAGGTAAGGTAGGGTAAAAACACAATAAATCGAAGCATCAACTAGTACAGCTTGGGGAATTGAAAATCCTCACCCCTAGCATAGGCGAACTCTGCCTAACCTCCGCACCATCGCCGTCAATCAACTGGCCTTACGGAAGTGTCCTCAGAGCCGGTAGGCTATGCTGAACTCGTCAAAAATCCTGGAAAATCCTTACATCCACATGAAGTTCTTGTAGACCCTATGCTCCTCTGCATGGATTCTCGTCGCCATTTGTTAGGACGAGCATAATTAAATACAGGGCCGGATACAAGATTTATTGTGAATCCGTTACAACAACTTGCCGCCAAGGACCAGCGTACCGGCCGCATGACAACACAACTACGGAACCGAGAACTCAAAAACAAAAGACGTTCACAGCAGGGAATAGAATCAGAATTAACAAAGGATTACCTTTTTTTTATCTAAAACTCTACATTTACCGCTGGGTTCATCTGATTATTGTTTGATGAAGATTACTGTGGCGATGATCAGGTTGTTCCTGATCTCACCTTCTCAAAAAAGCTATACTGAAATCCCAGGCCAATAGAGATGGTATTCACCATGACCTTATTTAACTCAGGTGGATCGATATCTTATAGAAATCCGAATATTACTGAATGTTTTAAACGATCACCTTGGGAGCATTATCGAGAGGAGAATCCCTTCTAGAATCCCCAAGTTTCGTCTTAAAGATAAGCCACGTTTAATGTTAAATGTAAGCTTGCCTACCATGAAAAACAAGACGCTTATTCTTTATGGGGGAACAATCAATCGGACTTGTTTGTGGCGTTATTTCACTGAGATCAGAAATCAAGCTTGGGTTGTCTATGAGAGAGCTGAGAGAGCTTACAATGAGAGTGTGATGGAGATCTGGGTCCCCAGTGGTGATGACCAGAAGTGGTCTTCCTTCAAGACATCTTCCTGTGGAGTTTATTCAAGTATGCCTCTCTCGTAAGAGCTGATGGAACCGCTGTATAAGCCTTAAACACAAGGCAGAACTTTTGGCTTGAATCTTTGTGGGCAAACAGTGTAGTCAGTCGGTGATGTAGCCTCAGTCATGCTTTTACCGAGACTAAGTTGTGTTCAATGGCTTTCAGATCTAGAGAGGTCAAATCTTAGCCTCTGAATCTTTACAGTTATGGCGGCATAGACCCCAACAAGATCTTTAACATTATTTTTAAATAGTCCACTGATTTTATTGTTACTATTTTCAGAAGATTATTTGAACGTGCAAGTTTTTCTTCTGTTTGGGGAAAAGCAAGTATAGCTGTATTACCTATTGGACTAAGTCCATCCTCATGCGACTTTGCCTTTAAAAGTCAAGAGTAAGCGCCTTAACTAACACCATTTGACAACGCATTATGTTACCAAAAATTAGCGGGAGGTGTCT
>NC_089759.1:2819156-2824156 GCF_040412425.1 Macrobrachium rosenbergii | reverse complement strand
TCATCCTATACGAGAGAAGGTGATATTCTTCGCGAGGAAATGCTACGCTCTCTCAGGTTATGGCCACACAGTTTTCATCACGGGCAACCAGGACAATGCTTTCAAGGATTCTGGATAGAATTTGATAAGAGCTTACAGATCCAGGAGTAGGGGAATTATAGAGCTAATGAAAGAACCTATAGGTAAAAAAAAATGAAGGCATAAAAAGTTGAACAGCAGTTGTAGATGAAACAGGAGAAAATATTGCAGATTGCAATGGAAAATTGATTACCGATAAAAAAGCACTTGAAAGAACTTATAGATAGAAATTCTGAAAGATTATAGCAATGGAAAAATGGAAGGGTTTTCAGGTAATAGAGATATATAATAAACAAGATATTCTTGCGGACACTACGAGACACAGGCTGCTTTCGTGCGAAATTAGAAAGTTCCATTATCTTGAGACGATGAAGAATGGAATGTCATTTGCTTTAAAGAGATAAAGAAATATAAACTTCTGGATATGTGATTGATTGATTGATTGATTGAATATAGAATTTGGGCCAAAGGCCAAGCACTGGGACCTATGAAGTCATTCAGCGCTGAAGCGGAAATTGACAGTAAAAGGTTTGAAAGGTGTAACAGGAGGAAAACCTCGCAGTACCGCTATGAATCAATTGTCAGGAGAGGGTGGAAAGGAAGATGGAAGAAAGAGAATATGAAAGGAGGTACAGTAAAAGGAACGAAAGGAGTTGCAGTTAAGGGCCGAAGGCACGCTGTAAAGAACCTAAAGTAACGCCTACAGTGCACCTCATGAGGTGCACTGACGGCGCTACCCCGCTACGGGGAAACTTCTGGATATAGAAGTGGGAATTCGAAAGCTCAGTAATTGATTCGTTTAAGGTCCAGTATCATATTCGTTGCAAAGCTAATAAGTTAATTTGTCGATCAGAAAAAATGAGAAATATTGGGTCTGACCAGTTCTTGACTTGATGATTCCCCTGAATGTAAATATGGCCAGTGGATAACAAGCTCCCCCGATTATTAATGCTCAAATAAGGCCTTAGGAATCAGTGCGAGGTATTCAGAGCATAATAATGGAGCATAGAGTGTCAACAGATCACACGAGTCCACTATAATACCTTCACTGAATTTAGGGAATTTTAAATTATGAATCTAATCAGATTCGTTAATTATAATTGACCATGCTTCCCCAATTACTCACTCCTGTGTATTACTTTCGGGCTTCACTGTGGGCCATTGCAGCTCACACCAGCCCCCAAATGCTTATTGCAAGCTTCTAATCACTGATGTTCACATTCAGTTTGCCATAATTGATATGCTCCTTTTGGATGTGCAGACAATTATAGTCTCATTCTCTCTATCAGGACGAGACCTGAAAAAACATCGATGTTCAAATCTAGTTTAGTCCATGTTTGAGGAATGTTAATGGCCCTTCCATTTTGGGCGACGACAAATTGACTTACCGAGAAGAGACGAAGTACTTTCAAAATGTAAAAGGGACTGTGGATTATATAAGCGTGATTATAATTGACTGCCTTTCTTTTTTGTTTCAAAAGTGATTGCTCGGCTTTATATATATATATATATATATATATATATATATATATATATATATATATATATATATATATATATATATATATAATTATATATAGAAAGGGGCTGGGGATTGGCACGATACACGTACACATCATTACCGGGGTCTAAGCGATGTCAGGCAGGGCAGCCGATCGAGGCTACGGCCTACCCCAACGCCAAATCAAAGTCCTTCGTAAAGAAGGCATCGTGCTTACCCCATATAGAAAATGGGAAAAAAGCACGTTAAAACGAAGAAGAAGAAGTATATATATATATAAATAATATATATATACATATATATATATACATATATATTTAACGTAATAAAAATTGCCTACTAGTGAACTTATGTAAATGTTAAATTCCCTTTAAATGCAAAGAAACTCGTTATTACAGATACCATATCGTTATTCATAGCCAGCATGTTAAATATGTTAAAAACACAAGCAGGTATACAAATTAGACGAAACAGATCCAGTGTACGCAGGAAGAAGAGAGAGAGAGAGAGAGAGAGAGAGAGAGAGAGACATTTAACAACAGAGAAAAACCCACTTGCTAAATCATTCAGGAGTCATTTAAGACAACCGAAAATGCAAGAGTATTTTACCAAGAAACGTCAGCGAAAGAAAAAAAAAGTCTCACCCTCTAATTTAGTATCATTTGAGAACTAAGAGCAATTTTGGCTTGACTAATTGACTTAAATATAACTTACAGACGCCCATTACCCATTAGGGAACCTCAGAAATCAGTTTAGACTTGCTAGAAATTGCACAACCAGAGACTAGAATTAGCAAAGTGTCCCAGAGTTTTTGTGGCTGAAGAAAGTAAACTTGGAACGTCTTCTGTTGACAGAGTTGGGGAAAGGGATGAAGATAGAAATTTTAGTAGGAAGCAACAAGCAAAAGTACTCGTTCTGTACTACAGATGTTACTGATGGCTGCTACCAAGATGGGACTTATGATAATAATAATAATAATAATAATAATAATAATAATAATAATAATAATAATAATAATAATAATAATAATAATTATTATTATTATTATTATTATTATTATTATTATTATTATTATTATTATTATTATTATTGGAGAAAAAGTTATGTATATGTACATATATTTAAAGATAAAACTGTACAGATTCAAGAAAGCTCTCTGCACAGTTTTATCCTTAAATATATGTACATATACATAACTGTGGATTTGTTTCTCCATTTTAAGACTCATATTACCATGAGTATTTATTATTATTATTATTATTATTATTATTATTATTATTATTGTTATTATTATTATTATTATTATTATTATTATTATTATTATTATTTACCTTCAAGCATAAACTTCAAAATTCAGGCAATGCGAAAAAATTTATCACTAAAAAATACTATTGAAACAAGAAACGCACAAGATACTTAAATAAAGAGAAACAAATAAATATTCGCAATACTTATTTTTTCCAGAAAAACGTTTTTAAGAGTATTCGAACATATTTGCAGGTGATAAAAGTTTAAGAATGATTTAAGTTAGTCAATGTAGAGAATCTGAAACATGCTCAGGCGACTGATTTTGTATATGAATATGCATATATATATGCATACATACATACATATATAAAATATATATATATATATATATATATATATATATATATATATATATATATATATATATTATATATATATATATATATATATATATATATATATATATATATATATATATATATATATATATATATATATATATATATATATATAAATTTCTACTGTAATATTGTTATTGTGCCCTGATCAAGTTTGTTTCTGTAATTTGTTCTACCAAATAATGAAGATAAGATAATACCAATTTTCTCTAAAGCTTTGATCTAAATCATTATTGAATTTCCAACGAATGTTTCCGCTTTGAGCGACAAGTTACTCTCCAGACCTGACCATTCACAATGGCCCAACAGGTGACCAGGATTCCCAAAGCCCCAAGTCTCAACTGATGAACCAAAGAAGAAGAAAAGGTAAACAAACCGTGATACTCGAGAACTTTCAAGCGGTCCTTCGGTAATATTTATTTCCTCTGTCTGAGTCACAGGAAGTTCCTCTCTGACTTTTTTTTTAATTATAGGCTACCTTGAGTGTCAACAAGCAAGGGAAAAAAAAGTGGACTGTTCATATGAGCTCCTGGTATGAATGAGTAATATATACACTTATAGAAACACACACACTCACACGTATATGTGTGTGTGTGTTTCTATGAGTGTGTATAATACTCATTCATAAATATATATATATATATATATATATATATATATATATATATATATATATATATATGTGTGTGTGTGTGTGTGTGTGTGTGTGTGTGTGTGTAAATGTACGTGCAAATAAGCCACAGATACACAAGTATAGAACAAAGTTATAACGTATTTGTGTTCACAAACAATGAACGAAAGTACACGGTTATTACACATGTGTGTGTATATAAATTTCAGACTGTTGAAATATATCAACAACCCGCATATACATAATACGTATGCTATGGCATAAAATAAAAGTCATATTTGATATTATACAGCAAATACAACAAAGACATTTGTTTGTCTACAAAGAAAACTTTCCTCCCAAGGAACTTCAGAGTAAGATATTCCACTGTGAGTGTCTAATTCTCACTATGTCACTGAAGGTTCATAAACAGCACGTTAGCATATCATGACTTTCTGAGTCTCTCTCTCTCTCTCTCTCTCTCTCTCTCTCTCTCTCTCTCTCTCTCTCTCTCTCTCATCCCAAAATTTCCGATCTATACATTATTTTCACGAGTGTGTCCTCCAGCATCTCGAAATTTCTAACCCTACCATCTTACCATACCTTCTTAATTTATATTACTTGTATAACTTTCTGTGCTCGAATTTTGTTTATATATATATATATATATATATATATATATATATATATATATATATATATATATATCTGTGTGTATATATATATATATGCTGTATGTATATATATATATATATATATATATATATATAAGTATATATAGATAGATAGATAGATAGAAACGCTAAAGTTGCAATCTTCCATATAGATCCTATATCATGACAAAAAAAAAAAAAATCAATTGCCATAAATATTTCGAACTGCATCTTAAAGCTAAACGATTGTTCTTTATCACCCACGTTCATCACATCTTATGCAATCCAAGAGGAAAGTTACGGCTCCTATGAAAGTTACACCCAGCAATTAAGTAAAAAAAATGTGAATAAAAAATATTATCTAGCTTAGTTCAATGACCGATGTTAAGAAAAGTTAGATTTCATATTACTAATAAATCTTATACATTCAGAACAAATGAAACTAGCGTGATAAAAACTACGTGCACACACGCACGCACACACACAAACACACGCAAAGACGCACGTACACG
>NC_089759.1:2779156-2814156 GCF_040412425.1 Macrobrachium rosenbergii | reverse complement strand
TTATTCTAAGGCAGCGTTTCTTAACCTTTTTCGACCTCAGCACCCCTTTTGGTCAGGTCTAAGCAGTTCAGCTACCCCCTATCATTGGTTAACACCTAGTTAATACAAGGATAAAGTAAAGACAAGTGCAGTACATCTTGATCATATATTTGGTTCATTCTCCAAAACAAAAACAGTAATTATGGCAATAGCATTGGCAAAAACAATAAGAAAATAAAGGAAAGATAGTGGACAAACTCAATAAAAAATACTCATCAATGCGATTTTTGTTGTTGCTTGTGTGCCACTAGTTTCTCATATCGTGGCATCGTGTTAGCCTCATGTCGTGGAGCAGGCCTCCATGAAGACGGTTCCGGACAGTTGTCTTGATATTTTACCGCCACATATGTGACCTTCCCCAGCACCCCCTGAAATTGATTTCAGCACCCCCTGGGGGTGCTAGCACCCCAGGTTAAGAAACGCTGTTATCTAAGGAAACCCTTTGAATATCTGACGCGTTCATATTCCCTAAAATTAAAAATGAAAGGAGGAATCCTTAGGCCAAGATGAAACACCCTGAAGACTCCACATTCCTAACTTTTACTTCCTCTCTTGAGACCCCTACCTGTCTTCTCTAATTACAGGGATCTGAATCACCTGTTGGCAGTAAATCGTCCTTTGGGGCAAGTCCTAGGAGTGGGGTCCTAGAACTGTGGGGGTTTCTGGCGAATTCTCTGTGTTTTGCTTCATGTTTGATTAGCTTTCTTATACTTTCAATTAGCTGAATGAAGGCATAGCTATGAGTCAGGTAAGCAGTATATTTATTTTCCTTACTTGAATAAATAGTATAACATTTATAGTATTTATCTATATAACTGAACAGCGAGGAAGCTGATGTTTTTGAGACCGACAGCGACATTACAAAATGTAAAAAGTAAAAAATGCGCCGATGTTTCTTCTGCGCAATCTAGTTTTCTGTACAGCCGCTACAGCGTATAATCAAGTCACTGAAAACAGATCTATCTTTCGGTGGTCTCGGTATAATGCTGTATGAGCCGCTGCCCATGAAGCTTGAACCACGGCCTGGTGGTGGCCTATCCTATATCGTCCCCCGAAGCACGATTATGGCTAAATTTAACCTTAAATAAAATAAAAAAAAAAAACTATTGCGGCTAGAGGCCTGCAATTTGGTATGTTTGATGGTTGGAGGGTGGACGATCAACATACCAATTTGCAGCCCTCTAGCCCTTGTAGTTTTTAAGATCCGAGGGCGAACAGAAAAAGTGCGGACAGAATGAAGTTCGGACGGACGTACAAAGCCGGCACAATAGTTTTCTTATACAGAAAACTAAAAATGAAATGAATTATCACTACATTTGTAATTACCGTCTTTTGACACGTACACATGCTCAAACAACGATTCATTGAAGGCAAAGGAAGCTATCTACGGAGTATGGAACCCAAATTAGCAATGAGAAAAGCGCAACGGGGAAAATGATAATTTAAAAAGAAAGATACAGATAAAGAACGCAACCCCAAAATACAGTAAACTGTTTGAAAACTAAAACACACCATCATCAACGACAGCAGTTTTCCTTCTGCGACAATCCTTGAAATTCGGGGAATGCCAGTATTTCTAACAATTAGAACAATAAGCCTTGCTATAATCCCTACAAGGAGCGGTTACGGTCTGGATAGGCTGGGAGATCTGGTTAGAGGGGGCGCTGTGACATGGCTTCCCTTATTGTGATTTACCATAGTAGTAGTAACTGCTTGGTGTAATTATTTTAAGCGAAAGGTTTGGAAATAAAATTTCTGTTTTGTGAACGTGAAGTCCCAGTATCAATGTGTCAACCAATTTTACATCAAAAAATCCTTCCTGAGACATGAAAATATTATTTTCTTCAAATGCAGATTCCAAATGTTTGTACAGGACTCTTAATATGCTACAATATTCTTTCATTTGAATATTTCTTTATTTCGAAGGTTATTAGCTATCGGAGACTTTGGAGTTAAATGAAACCTTATAAGAAATTATTACAGCGTCTGATCTCATAAATATCCAAAATTACTATTTCAATTTTTTCAGCTTAGCAAAAGGCACCAAAAGTTGTCCATTTCAGTGTCAAAATCCAACAAGCAACATTAAAAGAAAATTACCGGCATACGAAGGTAATTTTGCATAATCATGCTATTCACGAAGGGAAAGTACGAATTAGTTAACCAATAGACCCGATAATTAAATGACTTGCTGTAAAGAATTATGGATTTTTTTAACGGAAATGCAATATAGATTCAATAAGCAATGAAATTATGTGCCTTTGTACTTCGCTCATTTTTTGTTATTCAACACAAGCTATGCGTGCACACACACACACACACACACACACACACACACACATATATATATATATATATATATATATATATATATATATATATATATATATATATATGTGTGTGTGTGTGTGTGTGTGTGTGTGTGTGTCATGAATACTACCAAGTACATGGTTTACACATTCGTCCATATTTACCAGCACAGAATCATGAGCTCATTTACGAAAGCAGGCTTGTACCGTAGCACAAGAAAGTCTAAAGGAACGTTAACCCACCACAGATAAATATTTCCTTGACATACTTGTGAAATAACGTATTATTTTTTAAAGTTCATCGGACGAGGGAAACCGCCCACTTAAGTGAATGGCCAGCATAGCCTATGGACTGCAAGAGGAGTATCGTACTTGGAGATGCTTTGGGAAATTGACTGGTATTGACCAAACTGCTGTCGGTTGAAAGGAAAGAATGTAGAATGTGATGATAATAATAATAATAATAATAATAATAATAATAATAATAATAATAATAATAATAATAATAATAATAATGTCAGGGATGAAACAACCTAGACTGATGTGTTAATAATAATAATAATAATAATAATAATAATAATAATAATAATAATAATAATAATAATAATAATAAAATATCGCTGTTCTCTTCTTCAATTTCTACTGATTTTAAACAATTATAAGTCTATAAGTAAAAAAACTGTAATATGAATAACATGAATATTTATTATTATTATTATTATTATTATTATTATTATTATTATTATTATTATTATTATTATTATTATTATTATTATTATTCTAAAAGCCTCAAATAACGTTTGCCATAATACACAAAAACCTAATTTTTTTTGTAGGAAATTCATAATAAGAAAAAGTGAATGCTAGCGGATTTTAAGCTTCAGCAATTTTGTCAATTACAAAAACTATGGTAAAATGGAAGGCTTTTTTTTCCTCTTTTTCGCAAATATCTGAAATCATAAAACACTTAGCAAGAATATCTTATCAATAATTTTTTATGTAAACTATCTTAATGCCTTTAATCTAGTATTTTTAAAAGATGGATATTCAGATACGTCTTTTAAAGTACTGATTCTTTAGAACTCTTTGTTTTTAATGAGATAATTCGGTAACGTAAGTCAGAAATATTCACAGAAAGATAAATCATTTTGATTACTTTTTGGCAGAACGAATTTCATCATAAATCATTCAGGCAAATTAGAATGAAATCACTCAGGCACGTTAGAATATAACATAGATCACATATTTTGTTGAAGAAATTTATGAAATCATAACTGAACCATGCTTATGAATTATATTTTCAGACTTCCGTATTTTACTCAATATCGTTCTCGTGCTCTGTACTGTATTTCAGTTGTACCAGAGCGTACCGAAAGCCATGAAATATGATGTCTCTTATATAATTACGGATTATTTTTACTAAAAATATTCAAATATTTAGTTATTCTCGAGGACGCAGAAGCTTTTCAGATCTAAGAAAGGGAGATTTGAAGTTTGTACGCTAAAATCGAGAGGAGGAATTCAAAGAGACAGCCTTTAGAAAAACTGTCGTGATACGTCAGTCTCTCTCTCTCTCTCTCTCTCTCTCTCTCTCTCTCTCTCTCTCTCTCTCTCTCTCTCTCTCCTGCATTGATATTCAGCTATACTGGACAATACAAAAAAGCCACAAAATTCTTTTGGAAAATATGAAACGCCACTTAGACCAATGAACTACCAGTAGAATGGATTTACAAAAATAGCAAAGAAATATTTGTACCTCCTCGCTCTCTCTCTCTCTCTCTCTCTCTCTCTCTCTCTCTCTCTCTCTCTCTCTCTCTCTCTCTCTCCGGCATTTACTAATTCAAAAAAAGCTACTACGTTATTCTGAAAACTACGAAACGCCACTTAGATCAATGAACTACCAATAGAATGGGATTTTACAAAACTAGGAAAGAAATAATTGTACCTTCTCTCTCTCTCTCTCTCTCTCTCTCTCTCTCTCTCTCTCTCTCTCTCTCTCTCTCCCACACCACACCACCAAGGTCATTGGGGAAGGTAAATCCCCTTAAGCAATGTTTCGAAATAATGGTCTTGCCATCTGGAACGGACAAACAATCGCGCTGGAATATGACGTCAGTCTCAAATAACTTCAGTTAATGCGACTGAAATTTCATTCTAATTATTTGTACTGTTACAATTAAATCATTGGGTTTCGTATTGTGTAATGAAGAAAGATATGAATAGCACTAGTAAGGACAGGAATAAACATTTCTCAAGAAGGTCACTCATCAAAGGGAAGTGGTTTTTTTAAAGTGTTATTTCAGAATCGTGGTTGTTCAGCTAATGGAATTCCCTGAACATTTTCTGAGCTACTGAAACTTTCATCGAAATGTCATGGACATGCAGAAATATCTGAACTTCAGTTGATGAAGTATTTAATGAAATTTTCGAACACTTAATGATATTTCCATGGGCGATTTATAAAGTATCAAGGATTTCATGAAATTTTATGAAAATCTGAAAATACTTAGCGCAAGTCTCTTGCATATTCCCTGCTATTTTGAGCATACTTCGTCGATTTTTTCAAGAGAGGATTCCTCGAAAACTTTAGCGTCTTCCTGAGGTAAATCCATGTGCTTTTTTATAAGCTCACTCCACCTTTTAGTACGCAGATTTACAGACCAATGATTTTACTATATCTGCAGTAAATAAATAAATAATATATATATATATATATATATATATATATATATATATATATATATATATATATATATATATATATATATATATATATATATATATATATATATATATATATATATATATATATATATATATATATATATATATATATATATATAAACAAAGGGAAAAGTTATGGTATTGAACCTATTGAGAAGACGGCATATTTACGTAATTACGGATAATTCCTTATTACTGATGTTGCTTATCAACAGATACTAAGTTTAAACCTTGACAAAATAAAGGCATAAGTACAAAAGTTATAACAATTAAGTAGAAGCCAGCTGTCATTGTAAACATACGTTCTACCTAATGAATCAATCTTATAGAAATAAAGAGAATATTCAGGTAGAATATTCATATGCTGATGTATAATATCCACTTTTAACGGGAATAAAGTTGAGGTACTTTATTCCAACTGAAAGTGGATATTATAAAGTATTCTAACTTTGACTTTCTGATATCCGCGAGTGTTCAAAGCAAATAAAATCGAATGGTTTAAATGTCAGTTAAACAGATCTGATGATCCATGATCAAATTGTGAAATACGCAAGGTACAAATATTTCTCTCCTATTCTTGTAAAAACTCAAGCTACTGGTAGTTCATTGATCTAAGTGACGTTTCATATTTTCTAAAAAGGATTTAGTGACTTTTTTGTATTGTTCAGTATAGCTGAATATCAAATGCAGGAGAGAGAGAGAGAGAGAGAGAGAGAGAGAGAGAGAGAGAGAGAGAGAGAGAGAGAGAGTTGTTCTAAAGGCTGTAGTTCTCCCTCTTCAAATTCCTCCGCTCATTTTTAGCGTACAAACTTCAAATCTCCCTTTCTTAGATCTGAGAAGCTTGTGCGTCTCCAGAAAGAGTTAAATACTTAAATATTCTGAGCAAAACGAGAAGAAAATACAAAGTCAGTAGGCAGTACGAACTCAGAAAGAAGCCGACAGTGTTATGCAATGCCTCGAACTGAAAAGTGAAGCTATTTCGGCAATCTGTGTACCGTTGGCCCATGTATCATCAGCTGTAATTGTGGGTCAATGGTCACGTTACAGCGGCGAGAATACTCTCTCTCTCTCTCTCTCTCTCTCTCTCTCTCTCTCTCTCTCTCTCTCTCTCTCTCTCTTCATGATAATTCTACACCCGGGGATTAGCTAATGATGCCAATGTGCAGATTATATATATATATATATATATATATATATATATATATATATATATATATATATATATATATATATATATATATATATAAACTTTATCACTTACACAATTGTTCCGTGCATTCAAACAATTACTAACAAGACCTCATTAAAGTATCTCCGTTAGATACCATCCAGTTTTAATGATGGTCCTGTTAATATATATATATATATATATATATATATATATATATATATATATATATATATATATATATATATATATACTGTATATATATTTATATGTATATTTACACCAAATTAAGTCAAGCCATCCACAAATGAAATCTATTCATTCACTAATGAACGGTAAACTAAGTCTGAATAAATAGAATCCGCTACATCCTATTCACCATGAATTACCAACCTCACAGTCACTACAGCTTTACTCAACACTTCAAACCCTCTCCCTCATGAAAAGAAGGTCAAGTGTCTTTACCTATGCACCTCTTTTATTGACCGTAGCATTGACTTTCGAAGCGCTTGTCACCAAGAATGTATACAATGACGTTTTTATTTTGCTGAGAGAAGGAAAAACTTTTTTTCCAAGGGATGACAGTATGAGATTCGGTGTCACCTCTGATTTCTTGTCTCGCTATTTTGCAACGGTCTCTTCTTTTAAAAGAATGATTTCTTTTAGTTTGGCGGTATGCATATAGCGAAAATGTGTTTTTTTTGTGGGGGGGGATTTTTTTTAATTATAATGTTAAATTTTAATTATCAGGCTTCTTATACATTTCATTGAACTTCTGTTTATTTTACCTTCCATGGTGCACATGTGATGAGCTACAAAAGTCATCTTTATTTTTCACCTGTTTAATCTTTCTTCCAAAGGTAACTTTGTCACGTCGCTTTTCTCAATATTATACGGCCTCTCTTCTCCACAGTCGTATTCAGTTAGACATTTTCGTCACTGTAATGACCTTTACAGATTATTATCTAAATCAGCAATACACAGTGCCGTGCATGAGGAACTTCGGTAGGCTGTATAACTGGCCTTTACAGGTGCTTGTGGTGAGGTACTGCGCCATAGGGCCTATGTTTAAATACTGCATAATAGGGATCACTTTCGCTTATTTTACTTTTTATTTTTTTCCGGTGTGACTTCTTTCCTTTATTCTTCTAATTCGTCTGTCATTTGTTGATTACTCCAAGACTTACTTTTTCTGCGCAGGAATCGAAACATCAACAGATTTCATATTGAGAATCTGGTATTCTCTCTCTCTCTCTCTCTCTCTCTCTCTCTCTCTCTCTCTCTCTCTCTCTCTCTCTCTCTCAGAAATCTATGTGGGAATCGAAATTAACATCAGACTTGATATTGATATTTTGGCAGTTTTGCTCTGAAATGCTTAAAATCTCTCTCTCTCTCTCTCTCTCTCTCTCTCTCTCTCTCTCTCTCTCTCTCTCTCTCTCTCTCTGGTTACTATGTGGTAACTGAAACCATCAACAACTCTCTCTCATAGCAGTTCAGAGTGTCATGTTTAGCGACTACATAGCTACTTCATAACAAGCGCGTGACAGAGGCTTTTTTTCGCTAATTGCATACCATCAGCTGGTTGTTTTGGGTGAGGAGAAATGAGGCTTTTCTCTCTCTCTCTCTCTCTCTCTCTCTCTCTCTCTCTCTCTCTCGTTACGTCACAGGCCATTGGAGGATGGCACCAACTCTTTTCGTCTCTCTGTATCATTGGTTAATAGTTCGGTGTACCAAATATGTACCGTCACGCTTTCCACCGTTGTCTAGGGTTCATTGTGTGTCATGCTGACTTTACGGGGGACGGGTGGTCGGGGGCCTGTTTTCACGCTGATGGATGAGTAGAAAGGAATGGTGCTAAATAGTTAGGAACTGATATGAAGACTATTGGGAGGTCTTTCAGGCAGTGATATTGATTCTATTGTTCGTAAATAATAATAATAATAATAATAATAATAATAATAATAATAATAATAATAATAATAATAATAATAATAATAAATGGTATTTTTAGCACACAGAGCAACTCAGGCAGAAGGCAATTACAATTCTGTTGTGGATAACTGCTAATAAAAAGCAAGTTATTTTGCTTTTTTGTAATTAACGGGATCATACTGCTGGTACTCATTATACACTGGCTTCATATTTCATTATAACCAAGTGTAGAAGAGAGACATAATTTTTTGAGGAGAAAATAATACTTAATAGTGTTAGCTGGGCTACTGTGGACACCAGACGAGTTGGAGGACCCAGACCCACTTAGCTGAGAACAAGGACCTAGACGCACAGACCCACTTAGCTGAGAACAAGGACCCAGACCCACTTAGCTGAGAACAAGGACCCAGACCCACTTAGCTGAGAACAAGGACCCAGACCTACTTAGCTGAGAACAAGGATCTAGACCCACTTAGCTGAGAACAAGGACCCAGACTCACTGACCCACTTAGCTGAGAACAAGGACCTAGACCCACTTAGCTGGGAACAAGGACCTAGACCCACTTAGTTGAGAACAAGGACCTAGACCTACTTAGCTGTGAACAAGGACCCAGACCCACTTAGCTGAGAACAAGGACCCAGACCCACTTAGCTGAGAACAAGGACCCAGACCCACTTAGCTGAGAACAAGGACCTAGACCCACTTAGCTGAGAACAAGGATCTAGACCCACTTAGCTGAGAACAAGGACCTAGACCCACTTAGCTGGGAACAAGGATCTAGACCCACTTAGCTGAGAACAAGGACCTAGACCCACTTAGCTGAGAACAAGGACCTAGACCCACTTAGCTGAGAACAAGGACCCAGACCCACTTAGCTGAGAACAAGGATCTAGACCCACTTAGCTGAGAACAAGGACCTAGACCCACAGACCCACTTAGCTGAGAACAAGGACCCAGACCTACTTAGCTGAGAACAAGGACCCAGACCCACTTAGCTGAGAACAAGGACCTAGACCCACTTAGCTGAGAACAAGGACCCAGACCCACTTAGCTGAGAACAAGGACCTAGACCCACTTAGTTGAGAACTATGAGACGAGAGGCCGATGACAAGAGGAGATTTCTGCCGTAAAATGGAAGACTGCAGTATCTGCAAAAATACGAAACTGAGGAAAATGGTAGATACTGCAGTTTTCCCTTGCCTTACTACTGATTTTGCAGATACTGCAAATGGGACCCCCTAAATACTCGTGGAAAGCATTGTAGAATCATTTTGAAACTGCAGTAACTTGTGTATTAGTGTTTCACGAGCCCAATAGGTGGCATATTTCAATTTCGAAAATTTTGCAGATACTGCAGGTTTCCATTTTATGGCAGATTTGTGGAAGATAAAACGATAGGTAAGGCCTGAAGACGACCATAATGATGATTTTTTGAGAATACAAATGTCCAACGTATCATGTTGGGAACAAAACAGAATCTTGTGCAACAATTTTCTGCGAGAAGGTCAGTCTGACAGCAACTGCTGATCATTATGCCTCTTCATGACTTTGCTGTCATTACACTGCAGATAAAACATACATTCGCACCTCAGCGTTCTCTTTTCTCAGAAGGCAATCGATGCGAATTCAAATCTTGTCTGATTTTCCAAGGCAAGCGAGTACCATTTGACCTAAATGCTAATCCGCTGTCCTTGCGAATTCAATAGGAATCATTGCTCTCAGTTTCAAAGACACACGATAACCTAGAAGGGCTAAAGTTCCGCACTTGCAATAGTTATCTTAGAACTTGCTGGTATTGTCTAAGTCAGTGGTTCTCAACCTTTTTTGGCCCATGCAACCTTCCAACATATGTCAGAATGTCATTCCCCGCCCCCCTTTCCAAAATTGTCTGCCTCAAAGGTTGCATTTCAAATTATATGCATATAATACTAAAAATCCTTGGTCACAATTTCCTCCCCCCTCTGAAACTCTGAAATTCTCCCCTAGTTGAGAACCACTGGTACTCTGAATTTTATTTTTTGTTCATATTCTTGAAGGCAGGCAAGTACCTTGTGACTTGAGAACT
Organism: Macrobrachium rosenbergii; assembly: GCF_040412425.1. Taxonomy (NCBI): domain Eukaryota; kingdom Metazoa; phylum Arthropoda; class Malacostraca; order Decapoda; family Palaemonidae; genus Macrobrachium; species Macrobrachium rosenbergii. The sequence continues at coordinate 2,803,918 of NC_089759.1, read as the reverse complement.
TGAAGAATTATCCCTTTTTTACAAAAATATTTCGCAGCCGAGAGTGTATGAGGGATGTGTTTTCTAGTTTTCTAGTATCTTTCGGTATTTTCGCGTCAAACACCCACTTTACGTAACTCATATTCGTGTCCACGTAACAATTCCTTAAAGGACAAGTGCGTCCTCGATGATGCAACCAATAAAAAAAAGAATTACATAATGTTTCATGGGTGTAGCAATCAGCAGCAAGACGTTGGAAACATGCCTGTAGATGAGTCCGTATGACATTGCCACAAGAAAGACCTGGATTCATCGCTTGGTCTTGATGAGGCCGGGCACCCGGCCATACTTAGGGCCAGGTGAGGCACTCGGCCACACATAGGGCCAGGTCAAGTACCCGGCCACACCTAGGGCCAGGTCAGGTACTCGGCCACACCTAGGGCCAGGCCAGATACTCAGTGCACTAAGGCAACGCCGGGCACTCGGCCATATCCAGGGCCTGGACGAGTACTCAGCCACTTCCAGGGCTAGGATGGGCACTCGGCTGCCCACTCAGGGCCAGACCGGGTACTCGGCCACACCCAGGTCCTTACCTTTCTCTTGCTCACCTTGATGCTTGATCCTCATCTCATCTTTCTCTTTATTTTTTCTTACTCCTCTCTTCTTTTCTAAGACTCGTCACCATACTTATATCATTTCTCTATTCAAACCTTAATTTCTTTCATTTATATTGATAGCTTATGGCCGTCGTGTTTCGCTCATCTATAATCTGTTCCTTACTTCACTTCCTCTTAAGATTAAGATAAATGACACATTTTATCAAGTAAGCCATATGTTTATCAACAGCCTTGACTCTCTAACCATCTCCACTTATCTGTAAATCTCGTGTTTTGCAAACAAAGCGCTGCGGCCAAAGCATCAAAGAGCAGGATCTGGGAATTTCAAAATCACGTTTATCTTTGTTAGTCATGATAAAGCGTCTGATTTTGTTACCGGGCGACCCTCGATGCCGAACAAAGACAAAACAAGTCTTTGTTTACCCAGCAATTCAGCGAGCATTGTTCTTGGATAGCACGTCGGGAGTATAAGGCTATGGCACGTTGCTTACGTACACAAAACCTGTTGTTCTTCACTGCGGAACGTGGAGTTTGTTTTGCCCTGCGTTCGTGCTCGGAAATCTTGATAAATGTTCCCTGTGTTTGGGAATAGAGTTGACTTTATTTTCGTAACTCACGAAAGTTCGTGGAACGGAACTCACACAGATAAAGATCAGTTGTCAATCGTCCTGAATCTGGAATATAAACCTCGTGACAAAGCCTGCCACCACCAACCCTAGAAGCCTCTACCCCTAAAAAAGGAAACTGAATGCCTATCAAAGCTATATGCCTCATCACCAAAATTCCTGGAAGTATATAAACAACATTCAAGGTAACGTGGAAATGAATACGCACACAATCGTCATCCAGGTTTGTCAGTTTAGGTAATTATTAAAAAAAGAAGTTATTCAACAAGACTCAAAGACGGGAAAACAATAGAAATATAGCCATGAGGCAGTAGGATAGTGGACTTAGTACATAGTGCAGCCCTTGCCTCTACATCAAAGTTGAAAACAGTCTTGGTTGGGACAATATTTTTAGCGAGATCCAAATTTCAATAATTTTGTTTTTTTGGATGTTTTCACGTAAAGCTTCCATACATGCAAATTTAATGTACATTTTTGCACTGCATCATATATGTGTATGTATATATATATATGTGTGTGTGTGTGAACTCATAATGACGTTGACATTGTCATCAAGAATTCATCTGCACAGTACTAACATTTTGCTTAAGTTAAAGATATTGAGCTTAATCTATGAGAAGGCAAGTTTATAAAAACACGGACGTGAAGATTATCGTACACCTATCGTTATCTAAATCCTTATTTTTTATTGTATAATTACAGGAAGAAAACATACGTATGTTTATTTCCCAAGATAATAATCTTTAGTTTTTTGTTAGGAAGTACACAGCATGTCTTTAAAACTGTACTTGATTAATCTGATATAATTTATGAATGGTTAAAGATAATTAAGACTGAAGGAGGCGTATAATTATAATACAATGGAGGTAGTCAGCTGGTTGATCATACAGTAGCTTTTTGTAATCATAAATTTCGAAATAAAATCTCAAGATGGCATCAAATTATCGTCAGACAATTGTGGCACAACTTACGGGATCCATCTCTTAATTGACATGGATCCTGAAAACTAGAAGAACGAGACATCACATTTGTCTTTTCATCATTTATTCATACGGAGGACCAGGGTTACCACGCAACTGAAGCCATCATTCATCAGTCATTCATCAGAAATCATCATCATGAGAGAGATTATGCACCGAATGAGTAGAAAGTTGCTTCATTAACAGACATCATTTCTCTTCGTCTGGTTCGCGTGAAGTGAATCAGCGGAAATGGTCAGGGATGTATCGTCTGTATAAAAAGATGACGGGGGAAATTATTTTGGCAATGAACCGAAAAGAAAAGGGAAATTTCGGAATAATCAAGGTATGGGAAAATAGTTGACTTGAACAATGAAAAATTATAAGACATGAAAAACAAGTAAAAAAAAATGCGCCCAAGTTTCTTCGGCGCAATCGAGTTTTATTTGCAACTGGTACGGCGTATAATCAAAGACACCGAAAATCGATTTGTCTTTCTGCCGTCTCGGTATCACTGTATGAACCGCTGCCCGTGAAACTTAAACCACTGCCAGGTGGTGGCCCATCCTATATCGTTGCCAGAAGCACGATTATGGCTAACTTTAACCTTAAATAAAATAAAAACTATTCTGAGTCTAGAGCGTTTCGATTTGTTATGTTTGACGATTGGAGGGTGGATGATCTACATACCAATTTGCAGCCCTCTGGCCTCAGTAGTTTTTAAGATCTGAGGGCGGACAGGAAAAGTGCGGACAGCTATATGAAGAATAAAGTGCGGACGGACAGACAAAGCGGTTACAATAGATTTCTTTTACAGAAAACTAAAAGGATAAAAAGGGAATGGCTTTACAAAAGGATAACGTCTTGCCAAAAAACATTAAAAACATGAGAGACACTAAAAGAATATTATATGAATGCACTGCTGAGACAAGAATAACAAGGAATAGGAGAAGAAAGACATTAAGAACAGGAGACGAGACCAAGGTCTTTGCACTCTCAGTGGACACAGCAAGTGAGGGGAAAGACCGCACTGGTACACGAGCATAATGAGAATTTCGCAACGTGTCGCAGGAGCTGAATGATAATCACTCTTCGTATGCATCTAAGGCACAGACGAGTACGTAGGTCCGATGTCCTAAGAGCACAATGAATGGCGGGTGAGACACAGACTCGCTCGCCAAGAATACAATGTGCTCACAGGTATCCCTGAATTATCTTGGAAGTATTTGCAATGAATGGACACCGCGAGTTTATTGTGGCTATTGCGAATACATATCCAGTTGCACTGATGAGAGGAATAAAGAAAAACAAAACTTGACTTCCGTAAATATATGCAGATCACCTCTACATTCAAAATAAACTAATATTAGGTCATCAGTGAAAATCAGACTTAGATTACCAAGATGGTTCAGGGTCCTTAGGTAGAATAAACGCCAAGGAAAAGCAAATGATCAATAATGAAAGGCTCCTTTTGTCGAAATTTAGCTTTTACTTCGACCACACAAAAAAAAATTATTAGGATTGGTAGGTCATCCTTTCTCTTTTTTTTCAATGTCCTTCACAGAATGGCGCCCCCTCCCCTTCTCTCTCTCTCTCTCTCTCTCTCTCTCTCTCTCTCTCTCTCTCTCTCTCTCTGTCAAGTACTAATGTCATGCATATCCCAGAGCTAAATAAGAAGTGAAATGAAAACAAATGTAGTTAAAATCGAAGCTGAAAGTAATGAAAAAAAGGTGATATAATTATAAAGCTGTTATAACGTGCTGACAACATGAAACGAACTGAATCATATTACTAACTACTAATAATTTGAAAGGAATTAAACACAAATTGTCAGAAAAATATTTCTCAATAAAAATTATCAAATCAAAACATCCCCTTAAGCGTAAGTGGGTAGTGCCGTTAAGTTAAAAAAGTTAAGTATACCTTAGTTTTACCAGACCACTGAGCTGATTAACAGCTCTCCTAGAGAGGGCTGGCCCGAAGGATTAGACTTATTTTACGTGGCTAAGAACCAATTGGTTACTTAGCAACAGGACCTACAGCTTATTGTGGAATCCGAACCACATTATAGCGAGAAATGAATTGCTATCACCAGAAATAAATTCCTCTAACTCTTCATCAGCCGGCCGGGGAATTGAATTCCGGCCCATCGAGTGACAGTCCGCAACTCTAGCGACTCACCCAACGAAGAGCTGGTAGTGCCGTCAGTGCACCTCACGCGGTGCACTGTAGGGATTACTTAAGGTTCTTTGCAGCGTGCCTTCGGCCTCTAGCTGCATCCCCTTTCGTTCCTTTTACTGTACCTCCTTTCATATTCTCTTTCTTTCATCTTACTTTCCTCAGCCCTCTCCTAACAATTGATTCACAGTGCAACTGCTTTGAGGTTTTCCTCCTGTTACTCCTTTCAAACTTTTACTGTCAATTTCCGTTTCAGCGCTGAATGGCCTCATAGGTCCCAGTGCTTAGCCTTTGGCCTAAATTCTATATTCACTTCAATTAAATCAAAACATGACGGACACATGCAGTAGGTTCTTTAGTTTAAAAAGAAGTATTATTTTCTGCTCGTCTTTTCCCATTTTAATTTGTCTCGCACTTTCTAGAGTCTCTGACCAAGGAAATTTCTGCTTTGAAATCATTACGTTCACTTCTCTGTCTTATTTTATTCTTTCCTTTTTTCTTCTTCTGTGTCTTCCATGTATTACCTCCTCTCTCGGTATGTATGTATGTATACATACTGTATATATATATATATATATATATATATATATATATATATATATATATATATATATATATATATATACATACGTACATACATACACACACACACACACACACACACACACACACACACACACACACACACACACACACATATATATATATATATATATATATATATGTATATGAACCAGTGAAAATCATTGAGAAGATTTCTACTGGAATTGCACTGTATGAAATTATACAGGCAAATCACGTACGCCAGAAGATGAGAGCTAGTTTCATGCATACTGCATCAACTTTCGATTAATAATGATTGTTTTTAGCATTCGTTAACTTTCTTTTGCGCTCGCATGTAGAATACAAATGGGTTTGGCAATATGCACGTGCAAATGAACACGCTTTCAGTAAGTAGGTGCATGTGTACCTACAGGAATACTTCCGTATATATGTGGATATTTTACCCAGTGTTTGTGTGTTTGTGTGCTGGTATATACGTTTATTAGAACGTGTATTTCAAACAATGAAAGACTCTGGTTTAAACTTTCAAGAGAGAATTTATTTATTTCTAAAGACGAAATTTCTTTACCTTTAAAGAAGAAAACTATTTAATTTAAAATGGGGAATTTCTGTACTGTTGGAGAGTGAATTTATTTATTCTTAAAGAAGGAATTTACTTTCTTTTAGAGAGGGAATTTATTTACTCTTAAAGCAGGGAATTTATTTGTTTTTAAAGAGAATTTATTTTCTTTTAGACATGGAATTTATTTATTTTTAAGGTGGGAATTTATTTATTTTTAAAGAGAATTTATTTTATTTAAAATGAGGAGTTTATTTACTTTTAAAGAGGGAATTTACTTACTTTTACAGATGGAATTTGGTTTTTTAAAGAGGGAATCTACTTACTTTTAAAGAGTGAGTACAGGAAATCAGAATTAAAATCCAGGAACTAAACCGTATCCAGTTATTTGTATATTTCTTAAAGACTCAAGAATTTCTTCTTCTTTTATACAGGAGATGAGATCATTCTAATTACCGAGGAATTCTTACGGGAAGTATTACCAAATCATCTCAGTGCAGCTTTATCGTAGCTTTATCGTTAAATGGTTTGATCAAACATCTGGCGAGGTCAGCGTTCATCCATCCGTGCACAGGAGTTATAGTGCGATGCAATTCGCTCAATAAAATTTTATTCTAACTATTGCTAGCTTAATTACGCAATGATATCCCATCTATTTAGCTACAGAATTATTGAATGACTTCCAATATCATTTATAAAATGCGGAGCGGATGCAGAGTAGGGAGACAGGGGTAGGCGCGAGAGATCCTAACCTTTCCTAGAATACCATGTCGTGACCTTACCAGACCTTACCTTCCTAACATAACTTAGGGAACCGTGCCCTAACCTGGACGGAAGGCATTTCCCGAGATGTAACCGAGTACCGAGACCTTTCCCTGAAAAAAGAGGGACGACGTATCTTAAAAACTAACCATGGAATTTTCTTGAAAATAATCTCAGTATGTTTCCCACACCCAAATTACGAAATAGGTTGCTAATCTACCTAAACCAACCCAACCTAACCTAACCTAACCTAGGGGCATGGCAAAAAATCCGGGGCTGGTGCAATACTAGCATACATATGAGGAATTCGCGGCCGGTAGGGGTTCGCCCCCACCCCCATGAACCCCTCCAAGTAACACTGAGCCAGCTCCGTCAATTAAGACGCTTCGAAGTCCCGCACATGCAGTATGAAAAAGACTCACAGACAAAGAGACGGAATTCAAGAGAACAGTTTCACGAATATCACAATGACAAACGATGTTCAAATAATATCTGCTGTTTGGAGTTGCGACATCTTAATTTACACCTTTTATACTTATGAAATAAAAGAAAATAGTAAAAATTAGCTTTCTAAATTGAAAATTTATACGTGTACATATTTTTTGTCAAACATTAGAATGTAAATTATCCGCATTTACCTAATCCGCAGTTCCCTTTCCATTGCAAAGATAACTTTTGTTATTAATTTTCATCCCCATATCCTGAAAAAAAGCCTATATTTCATCTTAACAAATCCTATTTTTTTCAGGGTACATCAAACTACACCAGTTACATATCGTGGGCCTAATGATACAATCGCAGGCCTGCTCTGTGTCTACAAAGAGCTAATATATTGTCTTATTATGCCACAAATATGGAGATTTAACATGAAGACATCAGTTGGTAATCCAAATTTTAAAATCACCATAGTGTAGAAATAGACAAAATAATTATTTTACTAAATAAATATATACATATATATATATATATATATATATATATATATATATATATATATGTATGTATGTGTGTGTGTATTATATATATGTAAATATATATAAACATTATATATATATATATATATATATATATATATATAATATATGTATATAAAACAATTTATTAATTTCGTAGTCTCAGATCTTCCCCACAGCTCACGTGTCTAACAGAGAGACAGGCAGCAGACTGAGAGGTAGAAATCTATTTAAAAATGTTCCGTGATAATTCATGAATTAGAGAAACATATAGAAAAAGAAAATGTGAGTGGTAATAATAAAATAAACAAGTAAAAAATGCGTCCAAGAAACTCAACCACGGTCCGGTGGTGGCCTGTGTTGTTTGAACCTATATACATGCCAGAAGAACGAGTATGGCTAATATTAACCTTAAATAAAATAAAAACTACTGAGGCTAGAGGGCTGCAATTTAGTATGTGTGATGATTAGAGGGTGGATGATTAAACAAATCGATAATCACATTTATAATAATATCAATGCTTTTATTTTGCATGTGGACCAAACCAGCATTCTATAGTAAATACATCATCGATGTTAACAAAAACCCATTATTATTATTATTATTATTATTATTATTATTATTATTATTATTATTATTATTATTATTATTATTATTATTATTATTATTATTACTAAATTTAAATTTATAATAATTTTCAGCAGTAGTTCTTGTCATCAAATCACCATCAAAATGATTTCATACACCTAGACTCTTTGATAATGTTTATTGGAACGTAGATTTCACTACTACGTTGAACACTCAGTGTGTTCATGTCCTGAGCAATGCTTCTGAAGTTTAATCATGCAGTGTTTACAAACGCCTGCAACCTTTGTTTTTGTTAGTTAATGTAGAAAGAAGGAAGAATGACACATTATTTTCCTCTCTCTCTCTCTCTCTCTCTCTCTCTCTCTCTCTCTCTCTCTCTCTCTCTCTCTCTCATTTACTTCTATAAAAGCCTATGCAGCCTTAGATTTCTATTTCATATAATTTTCCCTCTGATTATTTATTAGAAAAATACTTCTATAAAAATTCTAGTGTAATTCTTGAAATCAACCTTTTTTAAAGGTAAACTTATGTCAATATGAATCTGAGATCTGCTTCCAATGGCACTGTCAGGCGAGAACATATGTATGAAGGCACGTGAATAAGCCACAGTTCATCTTGGGCTCTTCCGAACCACACTTGGGCTGAGAGATGCGTGACTACAAAGGCCATTACCAGCACGTACGTGACTGAATCCATGTCTTTGAAGACCAGTGTGTTTTACGGATGAATGGCGTGTGGATACGCCATGTCTGGGCGTGCTTGTGCTCGTCCATCACTGTGGATAAGCGTGCCCGTGTCTGTGAATCAGAAAGCCTAACAGTTAGGCTCATCGAGGCTAAAAGATAAAGGACATTGGAGATGGAAAGTTTAAAGGCCTCATCAGTCTATCTATGTTTCTCACATGCACGTATTTCCTCATCATTAAATTTGTTTCCTTTCGTTACTATTACTAAACAAAGTCTTGAATAATCAGATGTTGTTGCAAGTAAGCGAGAAGCCATTACGTGAAGCTGGGTTTCGGGTTTTTTTTCTTTTTATGTTAGAGACATACAACGGCCATTTCTGATCTCATTCACGACGTGGAAAGGTTCGCATTTTCATTAAAGCCTCATGGTCTTAGGTATCAATAAACTCAAACAATAGGCTTTAGCTACTATACATGCAACATCTTTAGAGCTACCTTCAGTAATTGACTAGCAATATGAGAAGACTCGTACGTCAGGTAAAGCCAGTCACAGCATTCGCCGACTTGCATAGGTGACGTAGTCTGCTGAGCTGGAGCCTATGCCACAAGTTATAATCTGAGCATGGCAGTCCATAGTCGTCAGTACTTTACTGGCTTTAAGCTTAAAATACACAGACATTTTAAGAAAAGCTTTTTGACGTTTTCATAGCAATCGCATTAAGAAGGAGCCTTATTGTACTGTATGAGCCATAACTTATCTTGTGCATGTTCAATACTTTAGCTGCAGTAAAGCTAGATTCACTGAGCCAAGGAATTAGGAACCCTACCTTAGAGTTAAATCCATAGACGAGAATTTCAGACAGAAACAAATGGTCAGTCTTGCACCATTATTCTGAAGGTAGAAGAGTGTCGCTTAAACTCAGAATTTTCACTCTAAAACTCATAATCCAAGTCCTCTATTTATGCAAATGAAATGTGGGTTCAGATTTAAATCCAGTGATGTCAAAAGGAATAAAGAGCGTAGAAACATCAAAAGCTTTACTATGGTGAATAAAATTCAAAGAAAAGTCATAGATTAGTCGAGAATAGAAAATTTAAAAACATAATGGAACTGCAGAGTCTATACTGAAAAATTAAAAGATACCATATAAAAAAATCAAGAAAAAATAATACTGACGTGGAGTTAGTACACCGCACTACGAAAAAAAACTCGATGGTGAATAAATTGATCTGAAATGCAAAAGTCAAACACCCAAAATAACTGAGTAGAGAGGATTGTGGTTTTCTAATATCGTACAAAGTAATTTCAGCTTTCTGATAAGGCAGCCCTTTTGAAGGAGCAAAATAAGGAACAAAGAAGGTAAAATGTGACTGAGAAAACTAGCACAAAAGATAAGGGAAGATCATGAAACAGAGGCCACAGCAACGCTAATGATTTGAGAAAATAAGGCATAAGGCTATTGTGAATCACATTCCAAGCAGCTACAAATAGCCTCGTCCAGTCATCTGAGACAAAATTAGCATTCATATCCATATTCTGGACGCTTCCATTCCCAATAAAACTACGTTCTATTTTCGTTTTATTTCATTCGCATAATACAATATCAACCAATTCTTCTCACTATTCCATTCACCAACGTTCTCTGCTACTTCTCAAAGCAATTGTTCCTACCCATTTTCTTTCACGCACGTATGTTCATGGATACCCCTCTTATAAAATTATCTTTATTATATCCCATTCTGTACTTTCATTCTTTTTATTGTCTCTTCGAAGAATATAACAAACCACAAGGCAATTGAATCCATTCACATTTGACATTTGATCTCGCGGGCTATCGGAAATGTCATCTTGGTGAAATTTCATTTTTTTTAAGGGCCAAATTCTTCGTAAGATATCTATTCTCATATAGGCATAGATTCTTTTCCATTTCGCCCACATTTCGAATTTTTATTATCGTTTTCCTTGGCAACCCCCTTCACCATTCTGCCCAAAATATATAAGGGCAAAGGACGGTAAGAGAGAGGATATACTGTTTAAGCGCGTGTGCGTGCGTGTGTGTGTGTCTCTCTGTCTGGGGGCTTGGTGCCGAGATTTTTACGTGTCATAGAGTCTGCATACTGAGTCCAGCTTCAACATCATAATTCCTTGCTTAGAAAAACGAAAACAATGAACGTAAGTAAAATTTTCTTCAATTCTCATTGAAATTAACATCTGTTTAAGATTTAACATTTTTCAAAAAATTACCATAGCGCTCCAACTCAGACAATCAGTTACACAAACTATCTTTGATCATGCCATATGGTTTACGATGAATGACCGTTCAAAATCATCCTATCATTGATAAAGTATCAATATTCTCTTTCAGAGGAATTCTGGAACGTAGGTATAGCACAATGCCACGGTTTTTTTTTTTACTTTTGCCCTACGGTAAGGCTGAATGGGCATATTGGCCTTAATGTGCTCTTGCATTAGCGATGACTGATTTTCATGTCAGTGGGGGCTATTCTCCACCATCATATTGGGAGGTACTCTCTACATTCCACCCATCAAAGTAAGGCATTACCTCCACATAAAAGACGGTATTGGAATCAAAATTACATTTAACATCAGATGTGTGTGCCGTTTCGGTTCCAAACCTGATATTCTATGTAAAATGTTTAATTGTTTTCATACACAAAACATAGTTAGTATTCCAAACACTCAACTTGAGAATTAATGTGAAATTTAATTAAATTGATGATAAAAGAGAAATATATAATAATGGGAAAAAAATGCACGTTAAAAACGAAGAAGATAAAATAAAGCCCAAAAGTGTTGAGTGAACGTGTATTTATGGAGAGAGAGAGAGAGAGAGAGAGAGAGAGAGAGAGAGAGAGAGAGAGAGAGAGTGTCATGTACTGAAATCTACAACTAAAGCACGGTTTACACGCTACGATAAATTGTAGCGATTTATTGTAATGAAAAGGTTGTTACAATTTGTCGTTACGTGTAAACAGATCGTAGCGATTTATTGTAGCGATCTCCTGTTTACACGTAACGACAAATTGTAACAACCTTTTCATTACAATAAATCGCTACAATTTATCGTAGCGTGTAAACCGTGCTTTAGATGGCATACCGATATACAAGTCGCGAAACAACACACTTATACAACTATGCGAACACTTGTCTGTTTTGTTCAATGGGGTAGAACAACACCACTTAAAAATAAACCCAAGTCCCTGACGTGACGAAAAACAATATTCACCAAGCAATTTAACAGACCATAAACTGACATTTATTCGCAAATCAGAGACCGTTTAGCATTTACGATACGTCTTGATCGCAAAACATTTCTTTATAGTGCTGCCATCTAGACGGATGATGACGCACAATCCTTGCAAATGGGGAGACAAAAATTCCCCCTGATTGTTTGCTCTCGTACACAATGGCCAAACTCCCGAAAAAGGAAGTAACAAGGTCACAAATACAAAGGAAATGAGTCGGGTTCTTGGCAATAAAGAGGCGTTTTCACAGGGCCGTAACGCTCATGTCGTCTGCGCTACAATCAAACTTGTCATAAACACATGTCGGCAACTTATCGCATATGTGTCACAGAAACGTTGAAAACAAGTCAAGGACTCTTTAGCAAATCGAATGACTTGTATATATTCAACCTGTTTGTGGTGTGAGTATTTATGACATTTTACAGCGGCGTAGAAACACCCTGTTGTAACCATCACCAGAAATGTGCAAACATTTAATTTAAATGTGACTTAACGACTAATACTATACTCAAGTGATATTTAATATTAAAAAGGAATTATGAAAATTAAAACCGAATAACAAATCAAGTTGAATTCACTAACGCAATCTATAAACAGGTTAGCTAGGTATTAGCCAATACTATATCGCTATAGGCATATACTTCATGCAGTGCAACTACAATCAGTGTCTTAGCTGTGATCTCTCTCTCCCTCCCCCCCCCCCCTCTCTCTCTCTCTCTCTCTCTCTCTCTCTCTCTCTCTCTCTCTCTCTCTCTCTCAAATACACTGAAATGATCTTTGAGAACATTTCCAAATGCCAAGCACAACGTAGCAGTTTTTTGGGGAGTTGACTTATAAAATGAAAAGTAACCAAATTCTACAACCTGAATAATATTCTTCTGAAAGTAACAAGTTTTCTTGTTTATATTACTGAAGAAATCCTTCTATTGCAGTCGCGAAATACTTAAGTATACCTGTGTATGTAGCATAACTGAATATTCGTAAGAAGAATATGCAAAGCAATCAAAATTGGTGATTGGTTTAAAATAAATAAAAAAAAGTGAATAAGATCTATAAATAAAGGAACTTTATTTTTAAAAGTATTATAAGTAAATTTTATTTGAGGTCTGTAACAGCCCCCTGAAGAAAGCTAGTTTACTATTCAGGCTGTAAGCATATGATGGGAAAATTGGGCTAGGCCAATTTTTTTCATGAGAGAATTATAATTCAGGATAATATTCCCCTTTCTAGGGTAAAATTTCACCAAGGTGGTTAGATTTGCCTACCCCCAACTGCCCCGGCCTCCACCCTCCAGCCCAATTTTTGAAAAATTTATGAAAACTATCCTTAGTAGGCAGTTGTGGAGAGACCAAACGGGAAAGGCCCCCTGGTCAGGTAGGACGTTACACCCTAGGTCAGGTCAGGTTGGAGAGACCAGACGGGAAAGGTCCCCTGGTCAGGTAGGACGTTACACCCTAGGTCAGGTCAGGTTGGAGAGACCAGACGGGAAAGGTCCCCTGGTCAGGTAGGATGTTACACCATAGGTCAGGTCAGGTTGGAGAGACCAGACGGGAAAGGTCCCCTGGTCAGGTAGGATGTTACACCCTAGGTCAGGTCAGGTTGGAGAGACCAGACGGGAAAGGTCCCCTGGTCAGGTAGGACGTTACACCCTAGGTCAGGTCAGGTTGGAGAGACCAGACAGGAAAGGTCCCCTGGTCAGGTAGGACGTTACACCCTAGGTCAGGTCAGGTTGGAGAGACAAAACGGGAAAGGCCCCCCTGGTCAGGTAGGACGTTACACCCTAGGTCAGGTCAGGTTGGAGAGACCAAACGGGAAAGGTCCCCTGGTCAGGTAGGACGTTACACCCTAGGTCAGGTCAGGTTGGAGAGACCAAACGGGAAAGGTCCCCTGGTCAGGTAGGACATTACACCCTTGGTCAGGTCAGGTCAGGTTGGAGAGACCAAACAGGAAAGGCGCCCTAGTCAGGTAGGACGTTACACCCTAGGTCAGGTCAGGTCAGATTAGCGAGACCAAACAGGAAAAGTCCCCTGGTCAGGTAAGACGTTACACCCTACAGTAGGTCAAGTCAGGTCAGATTGGCGAGACCAAACAGGAAAGGCCCCCCTGGTTAGGTAAGACGTTACACCCTAGGTCAGGTCAGGTCAGACTGGAGAAACCAAACGGGAAAGGCACCCTGGTCAGGTAAGACGTTACACCGTAGATTAGGTTAGGTTAGGTTAAGGTTAAGAAAGAACAGGCGAGAATCTATCCTTATATTTGCTTGCCATAATGTTTTTTTCTTTAAGTTCACAGAGGGAAAAAGTGTCTTATCGGAAATCAGTCAGACAGACGGACTGACAGACAGTCTTAAAGATAAGACGATAAACAGACACGGATGAAAGCATGACCTTCATCCAACATCGACTCCGGGAGTGAAAAAAGCTTCGTGAGCCAATATTCAGTCCTGTGAATTATTTTTTTCTATTTCTATCAGTGGAATAGTAATAAAAATAGTCTTTTTAAACATCGTGACAAAATAACATTCCTTGTCTTTATTTCCTACAAGTGTTATCAGTTTGGGAATTCCAAAATATCTTTTTTGTTAAAATGATCACACCTTTTACAGAGAACTTTCGAGAACAGGCATAAATATATTTATTAGTAAGGAAACTTTAAAACCAAACATTTCCAAGAAAACTTGGAGACTGTGAATATAAAAAGTAAGATAAGAAAAAATTGTGAGATATTTCGCAATAGCTGGTGTCTTTAAAAAGATTATTGTCGTGACACCATGGCAAAAGTTTGGTTGTTTCCAGAATGTGCAAACGTTCACATGGAATAAGCATAAAAGGCAATTAACTTAAAAGGTTAGCATCATATGAAATGACTGTTCATACGCGCGCGCGCACAGACATGTATATATAGGACATATACAGTAGTCTGCAACAAAGAGAGTACCGTTACAAAGAAATTTAACGATAAAAAAATGAAAATGAATTCATTCTAAAGAGGCATTTATACATACAAAGGGAATTCTGTGGCAAAAATTACTTGCTCTATGACATTTAATCAACCGGACAACTAAAAACAAATCTTATACTGAACCTCGACAAGGTTACAGTATTTAATGTATAACACATCAGCAAGTATCATCAAATTCAGTTTTACCTCCATGAAATACCTTGCTTGAATATATACACACACACGGCTGTAACTGTAACTTTCTGTTTTCCTTGAAGAAAGTAAAAATAATGAACAAAAAGTATCGGTTTAAATAACATATACACGGAAACCAACCTACGCTTCTTTTAAAAATACCTAAAAGACACCTCATCTCCCCAATTAAATTGAAAAAAACGTGAATGAAGTAATTACGTTTCAGTCATTCATCAAACATTTTTACGATGGAAAACAATTTGAGTTAAATTTCCTCTCCCTCTTCGTTTCATAACTGATGTATAATCGAGGCACTAATTGCTTCCTGTTCCCTCCAGGCGATGAATGCCATAAGGTTATGCAAGATTATTCATCGGTGTCTGTACGTGTATCAGTGTGTGTGTGTGTGTGTGTGTGACTGGGGGTGGAGAAAAGTGAAAGATGCAATTGCAAAACGCATCTTTGTATTTCGTTTTTTTATTTCATTGTTTTATTTTTTATTATTTGGTTTAATGTTACATGTAAGAACAGAGTCTGGCTAATCTTTGTCATCTCTTTTTTTTCCCCTCTGCAGTTATCGTGATTCTTCCTTTCTTTTTTTGTCATTCCTTTGCTATCTCGACGAACGCCCTTGAGAGAGAGAGAGAGAGAGAGAGAGAGAGAGAGAGAGAGAGAGAGAGAGAGAGAATACAATGCTGGAAAAACCTCTCTATCAGTATAATTGAAGAAATGACCAAAATAGATCTGCATCCATTTTTAATGATTCAAATAGTATTGTATACATTTGGATTAATTAAATACGAGAATAAATAACATACGGTCGCTGCCACATTCATACTCTCACTGCTGAGACGTGGATGAATCCCCTGAGTAGAACAATTTCCACAACTTTAACGGTTTCATACACCTACACAGAGGGCTCATCAGCAAAAGCGTCAAATTCTTTAATACACACACACACACTGCTTCATTTATTTCCTTCTTCCTGGCTATTGTGGTCCTTCTTATTTCTCCCCATCTGGAACTTCTATGTCTTTCTTTTCTTGTTCCCTCAACAACACTCTTGAAGTATAGGTTTTTTTTACGTACCTCTTATCTTCCAGTTTTTCCACATAGCCAAACCATCTCCAAATGTTTTGAACCATCCTTTCACTTACGCTGAACCTTCATCATTTCTGCAAATCTCGATATTTCTCACCCTATCAATTATCCTTACGTCTTTATACATACATACACACATACACACACACACACACACACACACACACATATATATATATATATATATATATATATATATATATATATATATATATATATATATATATATATATATATATATATATATATATAGGTATGTATGTATGTATATAGGTGTGTGTGTGTGTGTGTACGTATACAGGACATAGATTCACTTGCCCTGTGAAGCTACTAGCACGCACTATGTCAGAGGAACAAGCCTTCATTTATCTAGCAGAAGTTTATTCTTGAAATACAGGCCATGAATCAAGGTCATGAGGCAGAGTCTTCCATTACTTGAATCCATGTAATTTATCCGTAAGAAAATATATGCCAACTATTTCTACAGCATAAACCTAAAAGAGTTATACATACTTGGTAATAAGTGCATCAAAATTAGAGAAGACTGATTTTAGTTTTCTCTGTAAAAGAAAACTATTGATATGGCTTTGTCTGTTTCGTCCGCACTTTTTCTGTCCGCCCTCAGATCTTAAAAAACTACTGAGGCTAGAGGGCTTCAAACTGGTATGCTGACCATCCACCCTCCAATCATCAAACGTACCAAATTGCAGCCCTCTAGCCTCAGTAGGTTTTATTTTACTTAATTAAAGCTAGCCATGATCATGCGTCTGGCAACGCAATAACACAGGCCACCACGGCCGGCTGAGAGTTTTATGGGACGTGGCTGAGAGTTTAATACAGCATTGTACGCTGTACAGAAAACTCCTCGGCGCATTTTTTGTTTTTTATTTAAATGACAAGCTTCAGCAAGCAACTCTGCACGTTGCTTTCGGCTTCTGGCTTACTACCAAGTCGTGTCAGAAAACAGAAAAAACTTATTAGTTTAACCATTGTTTCATGAACTCGGTCTTACAGCTTAAGAGATATGCTATTCGACGTAATTGTATGTGCTCGTAGGTTGTATGAATAATCCAAGATTTATTATTCACCAGTTAATGTGATAGTTCCATTTCGAATTTTCTTAGTCAAGATGTGAATCATACTCGTAACGCCTCATGATTTCAAGCGATATTCTGCCCTAAAATGGAAGACTGCAGTATCTGCAAAAATGCAAAACTGAGAAAAATTTTAGATACTGCAGTTTTCCCTTGCCTTACTACTGATTGCGCAGATACTGCAAGATCAGTAGTAAGGCAAAATCGTGGAAAGCATTGAAAAATCATTCTGAAACTGCAGTAACTGGTGTATTAGTGTTTCACGAGCCCAATAGGTTGCATATCTCAATTTCGAAAAATTTAGCAGATACTGCAGGTTTCCATTTTAGGGCAGTATTACAGAGACTACATATACAGTACATCAAAGAGAGAAATCTGAAGTTGATGTATTAATTCAACGAAACAAATAAACAAGGACTAAATCAACATTACTTGTAAAGCAAGTAATTACATGATTGATTTTTTGAGAATTTTCTTTCTTCTATAGCACCTATAAAAACATGAACGTGTAATTAACCAACAAAAACTTTTTGTATCTTAGAATTTTATGTTACAAATATGGTAGTGAGCAAGGCAAGAATAAACACAAGCAACAAAAACAAAGAACTCGATTAAAGTAACAATCTACAGTTAAGCCCAACACGAACAAAGCAAACGCATTAACTAACAAAAAACATGAATTAAATGCATTGCGCTATGCAGAGGGGCTGCTTATGGGAAAGATGAACCACGACAGTCCCCAGAGCAAGAAAATAAACAAATTACTAAATAGGAGGAAGAAAAAGCCGAGGGAAAGTCCAGAAACAGCTAAAAGGAAGAAGAAGAAGAAGGACTTTCAGCAGAAGTCGGTCTGGTCCACAACTCGGTTTCCTCACCCGAGGGTCCATTCAACGGTCGAGCCATCTGTTTAGAAAACAGGTTGTCCGAGACCTTCTGTTGGAGGGAAGACACCGTCTTTAACAAGCTCAATCAAAGGAGAAGTAGAACGAGCTAGGGAGCCGTTTCAAAGGGAAATCCTAACTACTACTACTACTGCTACTACTACTACCGTAACTACCGTCAGACAAAGACGAGGTCTTGTCAAAGATCGGGAGCAATCCGGAATGCTTCGTTCATTTATTTATTTTTTATTATTACAGTTTCTCCTCTGTTGCTCGTAAACCTACATTAATCATGAATGAGATAACAATGCTATTTGTGAATAACATTAGTAATACATGCATAATTACCACTCTTTATCGCAGCATTTTTCGTAAATTGTCATTGTTTTGGAAATGGCCTACTTCAAGAGAGCTTCCGAAGCAATAAATGACAAACTCTGCAAAAGTAAAATGGCTCAAAGGGTTATAATATTCGATCTAAACATTATGAAGAAAAATATCAGGGACATCTAATTCGTAGTTTTGACACAATGAGAGATTAATATATATATATATATATATATATATATATATATATATATATATATATATATATATATATATATATATATATATATGCATGTATATATATATATATATATATATATATATATATTTGTGGTATCTGTTGCATTCCTCTTCGAAACGGAAAAACAACAAAGAGAGAAACAACAGACCCAGCCTGAACAAAGCCAAAACAAAGAAACTCCCTTTTTTTATCTTTTCTTACGGTCCTCTTGGCCAAGTTTGTAACCACGATTTTTTTTTCTCTCACCATCTTTCCCCATCTGTTTACTTTTGTCTGTTTGTCTACTGACCTATTTTCTTACTATGGATTTCATTTTTCTTTATTTTATTGAATGCGGTATACTGAATAATTCATAAGGAGATAAATGTGGGAAATTGGTCATTCTTTCACTATTATTTGTGAAATGTAATCATGATCCTATAGGAAATAATTCGCCTGTATATTCCTCCCTCCCTCTCTCTCTCTCTCTCTCTCTCTCTCTCTCTCTCTCTCTCTCTCTCTCTCTCTCTCTAATATTTCTCGTAATATTTCATAGCAGAGTTGGAAAACTCTTTCTCTCATACTTAATATTTCATTGCAATATGGTAAATCTCTCTCTCTCTCTCTCTCTCTCTCTATCTCTCTCTCTCTCTCTCTCTCGTAATATCTAATTGCAGTGTAGTCACATTCTCTCTCTCTCTCTCTCTCTCTCTCTCTCTCTCTCTCTCTCTCTCTCTCTCTCTCTAACAGGTAACCAAGAAACTCCGTAATTTTCGATGACTTTTTTCCAAGAGACTTTCTAAAACCTCTCCTCTCGTCGGCACCTGTTATGTCAGCCGCGTGATTCCTCTGCTGATTAAGACCGGCATTTACCGTTTCAGCACGGTAGCTGCATCGCTGTGTCGTTTCCGAGCTCGTAATGGCGTAAAAAAAGTAAGCCCCCCCAAAAAAAAATCAATAAAAAACTTGAGCAGGAATCTACTGAGCTGTTCCTCGCCACATTGACCTCACGGGAGGGTCAGAGGTCAGGGATGGTGGAAAGATGCGTTCACGCACATAGACACACGCATACGCCCTCTGTCAAATGTCTCTCTGGAGGCACCACGCCCATCTGAGCCCTCCGGGTATGGGTTGGAGGTCTTTGGAGGTCTTTGTATAGTTGCAAGGGCGTGGTTCTCCTCGCGTACTCCTCGTCTGGTTGCCGTGTGTTTTGGGAGATGCCCAGAACTCGCCAGGGCAGTGATGTACCCACTTCAGTCATTGCATTTTTTTTATCTGTATTCGGATGCCCGAAAGCGTGAGGAGGACCTTGTGTTCCCTTATGCTCGAATGGAATACGTGACAATCGTAAACATTAAAATCACTCCGCGTGAATACCAAGTTGCTTCAGATATACGTCCCCTGTGATAAGCTGGCCTTGAATGCTCCTCAAAAGATAAGAGTGCGTTTTTGGAGTTGGTGATGGTATAAGACATCACAAAAAGTAAAATAAATAAAAAAAAATTCTTGATCTCTTATGATCAGTCTCTCATCCGAGGAAAAGAGGATTTATTGCTCACTGAAGCGTTAAGCTTCACTTTTTAGTTTTCTGTAAAAGAAAACTGTTGTGCCGGCGTTGTCTGTCTGTCCGCACTTCTCTGTCCGCCCCCAGATCTTAAAAACTACTGAGGCTAGAGGGCTGCAAATTGGTATGTTGATCATCCACCCTCCAATCATCAATCACACCAAATTGCAGCCCGGTAGCCTCAGTAGTTTTTATTCTATTCAAGGTTAAAGTTAGCCATAATCGTGCTTCTGGCAACGATATAGGACAGGCCACCACCGGGCCGTAGTTAAAGTTTCATGGGTCGCGGCTCTTACAGCATTATACCGAGTCCACCGAAAGACAGATCTATTTTCGGTGCCCTTGATCAAAAGCTGTACAGAAAACTCGACTGCGCCGGAGAACTTCGGCGCATATTTTACTTTCTTTTCCCTTGATGATTCGTTCCATTGCCTTCTGTTGCTGGTCTGGGCAACAAAAAAGTCGGCGATTTTCCGTTCTATTGATGGCAGTCCTACTAGGATTCTCAAGATGTGTAAACAAAAGAGAAAGATAATTAACGTGGCTTTTCGTTTGGTGTTCACAAGCAATTGGCTCTGAGAGAGAAACGTAGTAAAAAATAGGACAAGAAATTTCCCAGCAATGATAAATACCTTATCTCCTTAATCTGTTCAACCTCATATTTATTTCTCATTCTACTAAGCACACGCAAGGCCATTATTTTGTTTGATAAGATGTCATTAGTAGATATGTTATCAGGGAACCCGCCGGGCTCAAGAAGGGTTTTGTCTCTTGTTTATAGGAATTATTTCAGTGAATTACATCATAAGCCTTTTGAAGTTTACACAGAGTAGTAAGATGACACAGCAGTTCAATCTAACTAAGAGGCAACCCAATGTCTAGTATCAATTTACCCAATTTTTGTTCGGTGTTACAGTGATTAGTGTCGTGGCCGTGGCATACCACTCAGATGTCGCGGGTTCGCGTCTCCCCCAGGGCGATGAAAAATCACTGGCTCTGCATCATGATCAGTTACTGCTGCAGTGTGGGGTCTGCTGCGGTAGGAGGTTGAAACCATCATTCTTTGGAAGCTTGAGTTTCAAGTCAATGGCCCCCTGTGTGTGCTTGCTTGTTCCATGTGAATAGGTTTCATCTACTGAAATAATAATAATAATAATAATAATAATAATAATAATAATAATAATAATAATAATAATAATAATAATAATAATAATAATAATAATAATAATAATAATAATGAAATTAATAATAATAATAATAATAATAATAATAATAACAATAATAATAATAATAATAATAATAATAATAATAATAATAATAATAATAATAATAATAATAATACCCCGTCAAGCCAGTAAAGGAAGGTAACAGAAAGACTTCAGTTTTAACGTGTACCCTCACCCTTAGGGCTAATTATTGGTAAAATACTGAAGATGACGTATAAAGAAATAAGTGTTTCTATGAGAAATATAAAAATAACTAAACGATTTATGAACTGGACATCCAGCATTTGAGAGAACAGTGGCCTTCAGTGATAAAGCTAAACATGTTTTTAGTTACGTCATGCAAGTTCCATAAGATTCTGCAAACGTTAACTTTAAAGATGAATAACTACAGCTTTTCTTGGCAATATTAAAGGCATTTGAAGAGATTGCTCTAGTATAGACAAGTTAATTCATAAAGTAATGCACAAATTAAAATTTTATATTAATAATCCATGGAGGGATGAGAAAATACAGAACACAAGGGTGCATACTGAAAAAATTTACCTTAGATAGGAAACATACCAATTTTATCGAGTAAAAGTGAACTGCCAAAAAGTGATTGAGTTAACTTTTGAATACTTCAGAAAGAGGGTCATTAAAGGGAGAAAAGGATTATTATTAGAAAACCCCTTTGATAAGAAAGCAAGAAATATTTCTTTGGTGATGAAAAACAGAAGCAAAAATGTTTTTAAAAATGGGTCATGTTACTCTTTGCTTTTCTTGCTTAACTGAACAGTTAATGCAGTTAAAACAAATTGTTTTTAATTGTTAAAGTCCATCACTTAAATCATAAGATACCTTCCTCAAGAACCAAATAAATAAATAAATAGAAAATTTTTCTTGAAAGGCTCACGTTAAGTACCATAATAATGACCTTCATTTCACGAAAAAATAACAACTTCATTTTTGTGGGGCCATCAGTTGCTGAAGTCATTATGAATCATGCAAACAAAAAATACTCAGTACCGTTTTTCCGTTACCCTCTGTTCTCGGACTTCCTGAATTATTGAAATGATACTGTTAAAGCAGGTATAATTATTACTTAACGGCCAGAATTATTACTCACTAGATTAAAAATGGAATACGAAAATTAAATATGAAGAATCAGGTTCCCTGTGATCAGAAAGAATCCTCAACTCGTTGACATCAGCGGTCGTGGAAACAAAGACAAGAGTGAAGCATCAGATGAACACCGCTAAAGGCGTAAGAAGAAGAAGAAGAAGAAGAAGAAGTCGTAGCTGGGTGGAGGGGGAGGAGGAGGCGGAGGAAGAAAAGGGGCGTCTGTTCCAGACCGAAAAAGGCGCGTGGGAAAGAACGAACCAGGTCCTCCGCAAGAAGAAGAGAAGAAGAACCAAGTCACCGCCTGGCAATCCGAGAGGCGTCAAAAGTCGATCTCGAGAACCGTAATGATAATCGTTGGTTTGCCGTAATGAACTAAACACCCCCCCAGAAGCCCCCATCCCCAGCAAGGACGCCCTCTCTCGTGCTGCTTCTTCCTTCTCTCTCTCTCTCTCTCTCTCTCTCTCTCTCTCTCTCTCTCTCTCTCTCTCTCAGAGTTACAACACTTAAGATTAACTAAAATGTAAGCTGTAAACGGGCCCTAGATAATAAGTTTGCAAACCATGCATTCAATGATAATCTTGCACATGTATTCATATGTATATCCATGTATGTATGTTATATATATATAATAGATATATATATATATATATATATATATATATATATATATATATATATATATATATATATATATATATATATATATATACTTGATTATTCAAAAAGTAAAACAAGCCAGATAAACGAATAATTTTGTACTGTGATCTGTTGTAATTGCATATTTCCATTAAGTATGTTTTTGGTTTGGTTTTGACAAATTTTTTTTTTAATTAAGTAGCTTGTTGACATGTTTTAGTGTCACCTGTGACCTCATACTGCTTTCTTATGTAAGTTGTTTTCTTAAAACTGTTTAGTACCCTGAAGATGACTTTGGAATAAATGTTGAAAGTTTTGGTGGCAGCCCCTTCTTTTATTTTCACGTGAGGACTTCTTTAATACATACATACATACGTATATATGTATATATATATATATATATATATATATATATATATATATATATATATATATATATATATATATATATATATAATATAATATATATATATATATATATATATATATATATATATATATATATATATATATATATATATATATATGCCTTTTAAAAAGTCATTCCCTCTGAAATACCAAGGGGAAAAAATATATAATAATTGATTCACCTCTATATCTTCAGCAATCCCTATCTCATCTGGCTATACATTATGTTATTTACTTGTATATTTGTAATTATACATGGTCTAGTCAGTATTGGCTTTCGCTGTTTACCTGTGGAATTAAAAAAATATCTAAATTCACCAACAGCCTATAACTAATACAACGAATACTCAATAATCTCTCACCGATCTTGCAACGTTGCATCGTCGTTACAAACACAGACCCCAGTTTCTTTTCAACTTCATTTCCGTAATCTCTCTTACCTTGAACCGATTTGCTCATGTCAGAACGACCCAAGGGATTTGTGTTGGGCGTCGTCAAATTCCTATTGATGGTTGCGGACTAACGAGGATTCTTTTCTACTTCTTTAGCCGACTGCAAAAGGTAATTGAGAGCATACGAAAAGTAATTGATATGCGTGCATCTATGAATTTCCTGCTTTTTCGTCAGTGTTTTCCATACGGGTTTTGCTAGAGAAGAGCTGCATAGGCAAGGAAACACCCTTCTTGAGGAAACACCCTCTATCCAGTCAAAAGAGAGAAATATTACAAGTATTTTGTACAGTTTTGTTACCGTTTTACATGATTTTTACATAATTTTCTCAAAGGTTATGCGCATATTAAAGAGACTACTAAAATTGTATATTATTTAACTTATTTTCTATTTCAAACTTTTTTTAAGATACTAACGCAATAATTAAATTCAGTGTTATATACTAACACATTAAATTCAGCTGTACTTCTTAATAGAAGGTTCTCCACCCTCTGCATTTTAGTTATTTATAACATCCTTCGTATTTTTCAATGCGTTTTCAAGCATCAAACACTGAGCATGGTTTTCCCGTCCTAATCATCCGACTGTGATTCCTTAATAGCCTCCTCTTTGTCTACGTAATGACCTTTTACAACCATTACTCATTATTTCGTTTACAACTCCCCCACTCATTCATGACGTCATTTTCACAACCGTTTTGTCATCCCTAAATCTGTAACATTTTATCGTCATGTTATTTCTCTCACTTTATTATCTCTGTATATCTCCCAGTAATTTTGTCTCGTTCGTTCCTTCATTCTGAAGATTATTATATTTTGTCATTACTTCTTCTCCTGTTTAATATCTCTTCCTATTCCCGGCAATTACTGCTGCATTCTCCT
>NC_089759.1:2741656-2764156 GCF_040412425.1 Macrobrachium rosenbergii | reverse complement strand
CCGCGCGAGCGCGCGTGCGCACTAGCGGACGTGAAAATATTCTGGCCATCTGTTGGCCGAAAGAGAAAGAAGCACTTTAGTTCCTTCCAGAAGGAGAAACAATTGTGAGGACGGAAGTTTCACTTGTAGCATCAACACCTCCTCAGCCGTCTTCTATCACTCTTTTTCCTTCTTCTTCACAGGATTGGTCATGAATTCATACACCAATCACAACTCGTTCATTTTCTGACATTGTTGATATCCTGGATTGCAGCTGGTTGTCCATGCAGACTAATATGGTCTTCTCGACAGTAAAATAAATCTTCTTCTTCTTCTTCTTCTTCTTCTTCTTCTTCTTCTTCTTCTTCTTCTTCTTCTTCTTCACAGGATTGGTCATGAATTCATACACCAATCACAACCCGTTCATTTTCTGACATTGTTGATATCCTGGATTGTAGCTGGTTGCCCATGCAGAGTTAAATGAGTTGTCTTCTCGACAGTTAAATTAATCTTTTGTCTTTGATTTTAGTGGAATTGGTCACGTCTTCGCTGATCTTGGCTTCCTGTAACTGCGGTCGAAAGTGAATGAACAGAATGAAATTGTGAAAGGACTGATGTTTTCCTCGTGTAAACTTCGTGAGGGAAGTTTTCACTTGACGTAAGAAAACAGTGGTTCTAGTGTTTTTTTTTTCTTCTTTCTGTTTTTTGTTGCGTTGCATCCTTCCTGCATTTTCATCTTGATTTGTGTCATATTCTTCCTTCATTTTATCTTCATTCGCATAAAATTCTTTCTACTTTTTATCTTGATTCGTATCATAGTCTTCTTACTTTTTATCTTAATTCGTCTCATGTTTTCTCCACATTTTGATCTTTAGAATCATATTCTTGAACCTTACCTCTCCCTGTTTTGAAACATCCTCGATCTTTTAAAATTTCAGAAAAATGTTACAGACATTCCATTCCATTCTATATTCCGTTATGGCCGTCGTTTTCAAAAGATGTCATGCAGAGTCTTTGACAAAGCTTTGCGATCTGTGAGTAACCTACTTTTACACCCATAAGAGAACAGTGTCGAGTCAGAACGTTAATTTTCACACATCAACAACAAATCTCTTCGGATTTGTTGTTGATGTACACCGTTCTCTCTGACGTAAAGCTCGTAATGGTTTTTTGTTTTTTATATTGAGTCGTACTTAAATTTCTACCATGCCTTCATTATTAATAAAAAGAAATTATTAGATCTACTCTTGATTAGGGTCCTTTTCTACGGAATTGCAAAGCATGAGAATAAGTAAGGCAGCCACTCATATACTTGTCCTGTAGTCATTGTATTGGGCAATGCATGTTTGAAAAAAAGAGTACTTTTTTAACTGACTGATTAAATCAATTAAAAATTAAACTTTTGACTTGACGAATTCACAAGTCAATATGCAGGTCAGTCTGTTCATCCAGCAAGGAACGTCTAAAATTTGAGCTTTTTAGTCTGAACAACGTAGAATTAGTGGTTTAAGTTACACGTCATTCATTATCTCTGAAACATGGACCACGTTCGTTTCGTGTTGGAGTGTTTTTCCATTTAAATGTTGCGGAGAATTGTCATCAAAGAAAAATCAGTCAGGCCAGGTGTTGAATACGTTTTGACCTTTATTGTTGCACTTAAGTATAAATGATTAAAGAAGTTTTAACATTGAGAGAAATGGGGCAATATTTATAAGCCCTAAGTTCTGTATATTGACGTCAAGAATACTCACATTTTGCAGGTACACTCATCAGTCAACCATAGAACTAGAAAATTATCCAAAATATGATAAAATTACTAAAAAAAAAAAAAAAAAATCTTGTTTCCAGGAAATTTGCACAATTCTTAACAGCACTGTTTCCAAACCACTTCCGGTTACAGAACTCGCTGATGGAATGGACAAGTAAAATTACACAAAAAGAATCGAAAGAAAATACTAATTTCGTAATGAGAATTTGAAAAGAATTTGATGTCGCCATCCCGGATATGACAATGTACATTAATAGAGCATTTAAGCAATTCCCTTCGTTTTCCTGCCTCAATTTCTTTGTAGCTTTATTTATTTATAAAACGATTCGGTAGTCATAGCTTTATCTCCTCTCAGTTTATATTAAAGGTATTTACGGGTCTGTACCTGGGATTTTATAGAACTTAAGATAGAATACATCATTCTTTTTATTTGATTAAAGTCAATTTTGTGTTTCAGTTAATATCAGGAAATCATTTCCAATAATTTACTCTTTCAAAAATGTCATAACTAGTTCGCCTGGACTATATATCTCTATTCATCTTAAAATTTGGCTGCCGACGAGAAATAATGATCAATATTCATCAAATAAAGGCTACTTAGAATTAGATAATCATATTTTGGGAGAAAACAACAATTATAAAACTAAATACGAGTTATAAATGCTATTGAAAAAACTGTCAATAACAGAGCAACAACGAAGGAGCTGATTCAGCGAGGTGCTATTGTTAATAACCATCAGGTAAAGTACTTCATTAACCGTAATCAACCATGATCTTAGCGGAGTGAAGGACCCGTGAAAGATGTCAATGAAATGCTATTAACTTCACCAGCGAAGTTACCGAAGGAAGAGCTGATCAGATTTCAAGGCTCGGATCGAGACACGAATAAGGACTGAAAACAGTTGGTTTCTCTGTTCGTCAATCCACAAAATATTTGAGAATGTGCAAGATGGATTTCCATGAAAACTGTTCCCCGAAAGGGGGTAGTACCGTCAGTGCACCTCACGTGGTGCACTGTAGGCATTACTTAAGGGTCTTGGCAGTGTCCCTTCGACCCCTAGCTGCAACCCCTTTCATTCCTTTTACTGTGCCTCCTTTCACATTCTTTTTCTTCCATCTTTTTGTCCACCCTCTCCTAACAACTGTTTCATGGTGCAACTGCGAGGTTTTCCTCCTGTTACACCTTTCGAAACTTCATGCTGTAAATTTCCCTTTCAGCGCTGAGTGACCTCATAGGTCCCAGAGCTTGACCTATGGCCCCAATCCTATTCTTCTATTCTTTAAAAACTTCTGCAAGGGTGTGATATAGGCCAACGAAGATTTGACAGAATTTAATCATATTTTGGAGAGGACTGAACTCATTCTGTCCTTTACCTCAGGAGGTTACTGCAAAGAGGCAGATTGCAAAGGAATTATCGATTAACGTCTTACAAAGGGTTAATCAGAAAGACGCGAACATATAATATCAATCATCAGCATCTCATTGAAGTACTATGGTGCTCCATCAGGATTTACAAATAGGAATCTACGTAAAATACATAATAACGTATCATTTGTCAAAACGTTGTCCTCCATGGGTAAAATATGAAGTCTTAATATCTAAGACGATGGGGAACACAGGAACAATTCACTGCTTTCCGTCTCGGAAGAGATGATTGACGAGGCAGGCCCTCTCTCAAAATTAATCCAAAAGACCAGTTGCCTGACTGATAAATCACCGTAAGCACCAGCATTTCCATCAAGTCTGTCACTATATGAAGGAAATTAGGAGCAAAATAAGTAAAAAAAAAAAAAAAATGATGAATAAGCAAAGGCGACAGAAGCATCAGACCGAGAGGGAGACAAATGAACCCCCCACACAGACACTCACGACGTTCTCAGAACCGTAACTAATGACACCCTTTTGCACCTTCGGTAGTGGGAAGCCCTCCCTCCCGTGGCCATTTTCCCCTATGCTTCTCGCTGGAGCATAGAGGAGGCTTCAGTGCAATGAACTTCATGAGAGGAGGTGGCCGAAGTTCACTGAACTTGACTGTGTATTGGGAGATAATCTGAGTGTCCACAATGACACCAGAAACCAGACGTCTCAAATCATTTACTTTCTCGGGAGAGCATCAGTTATGCTGATTGCAGCGCTGACAAAGATATAATAGCTCTTTCGGAACAGTCGTAGGTCATTGCACTGAAGGCTTTGTTCTGATGGGTTTATATTCCAAAGGCATGAAGTTAATTGAAAGATAACAAAGGGCTCTTTTTCTTTCAAATTTTATTTATGCATTGAAAGGAAAAAAAATTTGTAGCTCCTTGCGAGAGTCTTTATGTTAGTGTCAGTTTTATTTTTTTTTTTTACCAAATCTGAAACTTAATTAGATATTTCTTTAAGAAATAATCGTGGAAGGTTTTAAAAGCACAATTATCCTCCGCATTATAAACTGTCCTCATTGTCATGAGGTTCAGTTAACAATAAAACTGTTCCTTTTTGAGAAAGAACAAAACACTATTGGAATATTAATTGTTTTTCCTTAGAATTGTGCAGGGGAACAAAAAATATTTCAATACTTTATTTTGAGAAGCTTCAAAGTCCAAATGCATTTTATACCTGAAGTCCTGAAAGTAATATTTTTTTTTTTTTGTGAAAAGTGGTTCCAACCTCACTTTAGGAAGCGTGGATGTGTGGTAATGTACATACTTATAATCGCCTTGATAATCTTCTAAAAGGGTCGAGACTTCATAGCAGATGACTCACATTTTAAACAGGATCCACAGCCGTTTCATTCTTCGTGGTTATTTGACATAAATTGACGTACGTTAGCTCTTAACTGAGCCACTGTGTTAGTTGTTCACACACTGGAGCAGAATAACACAATGGGGTGATACATACATTCCATGCAATGAGACTGTTTTGGATGTGACGATAATATTAGAACGAGGTATATTGTAAATTCACATTTTCAGTAATAATAATAATAATAATAATAATAATAATAATAATAATAATAATAATAATAATAATAATAATAATAATAATAATAATAAAATTACGCAGCCTCGCATATCTTTTATGTTTATACCCTAACCTTCTAGTTAGCATCTCTTTTGCATCAGCAGCTCTAATTTTTTTGTACTCCTTTTCCCTATCTTTGCTCTCAAAAAAATATATAAATTAATAAAAAAAAATAGCAAAATATTCATCTCCATTTCAAACACTTTCCGAGTTACCTCGAGTTGTACTTGTTATATTTTCAGTGAACACCATCTTGAGTGAGAGTTCAAGGCCTTTTTTACCCCTTGTATTCGTTGCAAAGCTCTGGTGAATCTAAAATTAACTTGCCCATAGTTCAATCTAGACTTCCTCAAAATGATCTGTTTTTTGCCTGCTCACACAGTACAATAAATTCTTTCTTTTTCTACTCTCTTTTTGCCTCGAATCTTAATCTTGGAATCTTCACAAGACCCCACGATAAGTAGCTTCCCCTTCCCACACCCTCATAGATTTCAGAAGTAAAAGACTCCACATTAAATGGCTCACTCTTCCCACACCCCTATAGATTCCAGAAGTAAAAGACCCCACATCAAGTGGCTCATTCTTCCCACATCCTCATAGCTTTTAGAAGTAAAAGACCCTACATTAAGTGGCTTCCTCTTCCCACACCCTCATAGATTTCAGAAGTAAAAGACCCCCACATTAAGTGGCTTCCTCTTCCCACACCATCATAGATTTCAGAAGTAAAAGACCCCCACATTAAGTGGCTTCTCTTCTCACACCCTGATAGATTTAAGAAGTAAAAGACCTCCACATTAAGTGGCTTCCTCTTCACACACCCTCATAAATTCAAGAAGTAAAAGACCCCCACATTAGGTGGCTTCCTCCTCCCACACCCTCATAGATTTAAGAAGTAAAAGACCCCACATTAAGTGGCTTCCTCTTCCCACACCCTCATATATTTCAGAAGTAAAAGACCTCCACATTAAGTGGCCTCCTCTTCCCACACCCCTCATAGATTTCAGAAGTTAAAGACCCCACATTAAGTGATTTATTCTTCCCACACCCTCATAGATTTCAGAAGTAAAAGACCCCACATTAAGTGGCTTCCTCTTCCCACACCCTCATAGATTTCAGAAGTAAAAGATCCCACATCAAGTGGCCCATGCTTCCCATACCCTCTTAGATTCAAGAAGTAAATGTTTGAAGAGGTAATGTGGACTGCTTTTCGTGTTGCTCATGAGATGAATCAAGCATATCAGCTTCCTAAAGAAATTCCATGTTGCCGTAACATATAGCTTATTTGCTTGTAGTCTTTTTAATGTTATCTTAAAACTTGTATAAGCCTCTGTTGACCTTCCACTCTCTTTTGGGTCGTCTGACTTTCCTGTTATTTCGGTCTTCATCTCTTTCCACCCATTTTCTCTAAATAACTCGAGGTATAAACAGTGAATATAAAGAAATCTAATCGTCAGCGACGCGATTAGCTCTGTAATTTCAAAGGTTATTAATAGATAATATATATATATATATATATATATATATATATATATATATATATATATATATATATATATATATATATATATATATATATAATGTCTTGCTGATTACAGCTTTCACTTTCGTATCTCAAAATTTCCCCAGATATACCACAGGGGCCCCAGCCCCCTTGAGTACGTGGGAATTCGAAATAAAATTGCCCACAACCACCTCCAAATTGAGGTATAATATATGTTGGTCTCAGCTAACAACCTAATCTGAAATAATTTCTGCTAATTTCCAGAGCCCAATTTTGTTATTTGTTTTGATACTTGGTCACGGTCCTTGGTTCGCGGATGATGCAAACCGTGGAAATCTGAAAGTGTGAAGGATCAAAAGTGGTATGAAAGAGAGAGAGAGAGAGAGAGAGAGAGAGAGAGAGAGAGAGAGAAAGGTTTTTGAGAGACAAACAGAAAGTTGAGGTTCTAGTAGTAAAACTGAACCTGTAGGCATCATAATCTCATTTGAAATGACATGCGCTATTGCTTTAATTTTTTTTTGCTGTTGCTATTTATGAATAAATGGTTTTACTTGTTCGATTATTTATCTTTATTTATTGTTAGTGATTTGCCATTCACTTTTTTTGTTTTTATCTTCTATTTTTTTACTAATGACCACTCAGCTTTTAGGAAACATGCTATGCCATCAATTATAAAAATCTGTGTCCCGTACGATTATTTAATAATAATAATAATAATAATAATAATAATAATAATAATAATAATAATAATAATAATAATAATAAGGAAGAAGACCCTCTTTAAGGCAAGTTTTGTTGGATAAAATGGCTGCATTTTGCGAATTGATTTCTTACTAAGTTTTCTGAATTCTTATAATTTGCCTTTCCTGCACATTATTTACTAAAAAAATAATGTTGATATGCAGGAAAAGCGAATTACAAGAGGAATTGAGAAAACTTAGTATAAAATCAATTCGCATAATGCAGCCATTTTATTCAGTAATAATAATAATAATGAAATTTCGTCTTCTAAATTTGGCATTTAAGTTTCTTCGTTTCGGCGGGTAAATTATAAAGCAGCTGCCCGAAGTTCATTTATTATTTCGGCGCTTTGGTAGACCTGGCAACCATTGAAGAAGTTGACAGGCACCAGAGGTAAATGCAGGGAATATTTATTCCAGAAAACGGGTTTGCAAAAGGAGGTTGGTGGGGGGGCCACTTTTGATTGGTCGGTTACATTCCGGGAGCTCTACCCTAACCTCCAGAAGCTGAACCATGCCCCTCAGTGTTAAATTATAAATAACAATAAACATTTTGAAGAACAAAGACCTAGAATCATCTAACTTTTAGAGACCTAAAATAATTGCAAGAGTTTTTGGCTGCTTAAGTGACGCGTACTCTTAAAAACACACATGGAAGAAAAATATTGTGGAAAGTAGTTATCTACCTGTAGTTCAGCGGTTCTTAACCTTTTTTAGTGCCCGTGCCCACTGATCTCTCAGAAATTTTTCTCGTGCCCCCATCCAGTATAAATACAATACAAACATATATCATTAATATACAGTAAATATGCAGTACCATTGCACTAGATATCATGTCTCGTAACCCCAGGTTCAAGGTTTCGTGGGGTACGGGTACCCCAGTGGTTAAGAACCACTGCAGTCTAGTTAGATGAATCTAACACAAAAAAGTCAACAAGCAAACACTGACTTCTGATTTTACCTAAAAAACGGAAAAATACGCCAAGGTGTAGACATTTGAGGAAGATTAAGGTACCTTACCCATCAGGTTTCATCGAAGTCAGATGTGATGTGACAAAATTCTGACGTTTAAATTGACCTGTGGCACTGAAAAATAGGTCAACTTATTTTTTTTATAGCTAAGACACTTCATTACATTCCGAGAAAAATCAGCTTCAAATGGCCTGTGAACTTGAAAAATAGCCTAATATTTGAAGAAAACCCACTGCCCTTAAAGGACCTTCCTACCAAGTTGCATCATCATCAAAGAAAAGTAAATTGTTGACATTTCAAACTGACTTGTGACTAAAAATTGACCATGAATGACAAAAACATTGATACATTAGTATCCATATCTTAATACCAGAAGCCTTAAATTATCATAGTTTTTAGGTTAAAGTGAAAAAAGCTATTCTAAAATCTTGATTTTCAAATTGACCCGTGATCTTGAAAAAAAGTTCAGGGTTAAGATTATTTTAGGAAAATAATCACCAATGCAAAGGAATAATACTTTCTGCAAGTGTTTCTTAGATTCGGATAGTCATGTATCATCACTTTGAGTAATGTTCTTGAGAATGAATGAACTTAAAAGTCAGTTTTAAGCTAATTTCAGATACCTCTAATCCCGAAGTAATAAGAGTCCTCTAACTCGAACAGAAACCTTCGGTGGAATCGAACGCCCGGATGTTAAGTAGTCAAAAACAGACAGAAAAGATGTAAACAAACAGACTCTCGCATAAGACGTAACTCCATAGCTAAAGCCCTGGGTTCCAGAAGTCAGTTACGAGTTTCGAAAGAAGATTGATAATCGCAGGAAACGAGACTTTTTCTCCCCCATTCTCTTTCACTACGAGAAGGAGCAAGAGCTCGTTTCTTACTGCTGTACGGACTCCTTGATGACGACTTTAACGAGCACAAAACGGCCCGTTTCGGCCGTTAACAAAAGCTCTCGGGGTTAACGCAGGGGGCCAACTTACGGCAGCAGCGGGACCGATTATGGTTAATTACTAAATGATCCCTCCGGGTGGAAAGGCGAAGGTTGTTGGTACTGTTATGTAATTATTGATTCTGCAAACCCCTCAACCTATTCCCACCCCCTCCCTTTTTCTCAACCCATCCACTCCCAACCCCCACACCCCTCCCCGCTTCTCCTTGGCTCCAAAACCTGCGAATTATTACTGTCCGGGTTACTCCTTGATACACTCCACGAAATCTCTCAAATGAGACGCCCAACCTTCACTTGGCTATCTGTCTCAGTCTCCAAAATCCTACAGACTGGAATAGCTTTCGTTCTTGTTACATCTTTCGTTATTAGCCCAAGAAACTTGGTTCGTTTTCTTTCCTTCAAATTACCCTACTAAACAAGTAAAAAATGCGCCGAAGTTTCTTCGGCACAATCGAGTTTTCTGTACAGCCGCTACATCGTATAATCAAGACAACCGAAAACAGATCTATCTTTCAATGGTCTATATCGTTGCCAGACGCACGATTATGGCTAATTATAACCTTAAATAAAATCAGAAATACTAAGGCTAGAGGGCTGCAATTTGGTATGTTTGATGATTGGAGGGTGGATGATCAACATACCAATTTGCAGCCCTCTAGTCCCAGCAGTTTTTAAGATCTGAGGGCGGACAGAAAAAGTGCGGACAGAAAAAAAGTGCGGACGGACAGACATAGCCTGCACAATAGTTTTCTTTTTCGGAAAACTGTAAGCATATACGAGATTACTAAAAAATGAATGGAATGTTTCTGAAATTTTCCTTAATCTTGAGGTAAGTCATTGTTGGTAACATGAATTAGTACAAGGGCAAGAAAAAAACGCAAATTTGCATAAGTCTGACATCTAGCAGTTTGGTCTACATTGTTTTATTGTCATAATATGGCATATAGCCATATTACCAAAGAAAAAAGGAAAGTCATTACTTTCTATGTAATGTGCCGTTACTATTAAAGTTGAACAATTTGCTCTAGGCAGAGGTCAGTTTATAATGACAAATTTCAGTTAATCTCTTATTTATATTTATTATCTACTTCTGCTGAGGTAAAGGTATATAAACCAGTTATGACGTCCAGCACATGAATTGTCCTAAATTTTGAACTCTAACATTTCCATAATGCATTTATTTGCTTATTTCATAACAAGGACCTGAGACATTTGTGCTATACTCGAAATGAATCATGACTAATTCTCCAGCATTTCTATTCCAGTATACAAGGGCTTTCGAAATCTCTTATCTAACTTACGTTCTTCAAAAATACCTTGCGTACCGTAAGGCGAGCATTTTGACCTCGAACACGTTGTAAGTGATTGATCTTAAGTAGTGGAATGTACTTATGTAATTAGGGGTTAGTGATGATATATTCAACAGCTCCAAAAGGGATATAATTTTGTGTAGTATTCTCCTGTTTGTTTTGAAATTGGGTACCTAGGATGAAATTGTATCCTTAATTATAATCAAGTCATTCTAACCCATTTACTTGAAACTGACTACTAATGATTTTCAAATTAAGAGTGAATCTTAATAAAATTCCAACCTAATTTCAGTCGAATGGGCATCATTAAAATTGCCCTAATGCAATAAATCTGTAATGTCATTTAATAATCAATATAAATTATTATCTAAATAAACTACTAGTGGGCCTCTTTTGTCAAAAACGACGTAATATTTCGGAAATTTTGTAATTGGAACTTAGTAATAATAATATCAAATATATAATATTGCTCTGATTTTCCTTTTTTAAGATTCTGTGATACTGAAACTCAAGGTCATTACAGGACTGCGTCACAGAGAAAAATAAATAGGCCTAAAAGGGGTTGATCTTAAGTGACCTTGGGAGACATTTAGTGGAGAACCTGTCTGTACCCTGATCCTAGGTCAAGTTATTCCATGGTGTCAGTTGGCTTTCATCTAAGTCTTAATTTTGTATGTAGCGAAATTTAACAGAAGTTCTCTTTTTGATTCTGTGTGTGTTTTATTTCCCTTCTTTTATCCAAATCTGAACTTCCATTTCATTACATGAAGGACAAGAAAATTCCGTGTCAAAATGAACAAAGTTATCAGCAAGATTGGATTCATTATGTTTCCTGAAAGCTGTCAAGGATAGCAGTGAAATATTAAGAACTTTCTAAACTAAATAATTTTGGTGTATTTGGTACATAAATGACCTCGCATTTCAGTAACTGGGTCTGTAATTACTCCAAATTATCCAGACTTCTTGTAAAGTGACATAAAACGGTGTTTGCAAATCTTTATGAAAGACTTGCGTTGATCAGCGTGGAATTGCTTTAATGGATCATTTTACGCGAAACTTCAAGAGCTGTAATCGAACGCAAGCAAAGATTTGTATTTTTATTTTGTAGGGAAACTGAGGAAGGTTGAATGACCTGTATAAAATCATGTAAAAAATTCGCCGGAGTTTCTTCGCCGTAATCGAGTTTTCTGTACAACAGGTACAGCGTATGATAAATGGCCACCGAAAACATATCTATCTTTTGGTGGTCTCGGTATAATGCTGTATGAGCCGCGTCCCATCAAACTTTAACCACTTCCCGGTGGTGGCCTATCCTATATCGTTGCCAGAAGCACGATTATGGCTAACTTTAACCTTAAATAAAATAAAAACTATTGAGGCTAGAGGGCTGCAATTTGGTATGTTTTATGATTGGGTAGATGATCAACATACCAATTTGCAGCCCTCTAGCCTCAGTAGTTTCTAAGATCTGAGGGCGGACAGGAAAAGTGCGGACTGAAGAAAGTGCGGACTGAAGAAAGTGCGGACGGACAGACAAAGCCGGCACAATAGTTTTCTTTTACATAAAATTAAAACATGTAAAAAACAAAAGGTGATCTTTATTATTTTGGATCAAAAATAGTAAATAGTAACCAAAAAACCCTGTTATCTATTAAAAGGAGGCATTCTTACAAGATGAAACACTGAAGTTTGATGAATATAAACAAACTTACAAAAAAAAAATGGAAAGTTTTCCACCACGCTGATTTAGTTACGATATGATATCGCTTGAATCTAAAGTATATAAGAAAGTGCTCTTTCTGAAAGCTTTTTCATAACGTTCCAAAGAGAGAGAGAGAGAGAGAGAGAGAGAGAGAGAGAGAGAGAGAGAGAATATTATTTTTTTATAGAAACGTACTGTAGATTCCGAGCTGTAGAAAATCCGAAACGGAAAGACTCCCGCAAATGACAGCAGTTCCACGCAACAGGATATGCGCTATTCCGCAGCTGGTAATGGTCAACAACAGCGCTTATTTTCACACACACACTGCTAAGTAGGACTGCTAAAAGGAAAGTTAATGTTTGTGTGGGGGGGAAGGGTTCACGGTCTCGTCACCTCGTCAAGATTAGCAAGAAACCGTTTTCCACTTGTTGACATTTCTCAACTGCTGTTTGTGTGTGTGTTTGTGTGTGTGTGTCTTAACAGTTTGTTAATTTATTTCGCCTTTGTTTGTGTCTTTTTACGGCCATTATTTCTTTATATTTCAGATAACTTTCTCTATTTTTTTTATGAGGGGACCATATAATTCTGTAGAGACCTTTTTAGTAGAACCTTGCTGGCCTGCTGCATGTGAAATAATAATAATAATAATAATAATAATAATAATAATAATAATAATAATAATAATGATGATGATGATGATGATGATGATGATGATGATGATGATGATGATGATGATGATGATGATGATGATGATTATTATATTATTATTATTATTATTATTATTATTATTATTATTATTATTATTATTATTATTTATAATCTAAGTTGTTTATCTTTTAATGATGAATGGATGCTGAAAGGTATACATAGCTAATATGTGCCATAAGAACGAGCTTTTAGATAAGCGTCTATCAAAATATAGTCTATAAGAAGAAAAGGGTTTTTTCCCAAAATAGAAAGTAATGTTTCAGGAAGGGAAAGTCTTAAAGAGGTACAAATGGGACAAGGTCTTGTCTAACTAGAGGTCTGCAGGATATAACGAATTTACATCAAGGTTATAAAGAGAAACTACTGTTTCCATCATAAATAGTGCTGGAATTTGAATGCAATTATTATTATTATTATTATTATTATTATTATTATTATTATTATTATTATTATTATTATTATTATTATTATTATTAAAGCAGATGAAACCTATGCACATGGAACAAGCACACCAAAAGGGCCACTGACATGAAATTCAAGCTTCCAAAAAATGTTGGTTTCAAACTCCCACCGCAGCAGACCCCACACTGCAGCAGTAACTGATCATGATACAGAGCCAGTGATTTTTCATCGCCCTGGGAGAGACGCGAACGCGCGACATCTGAATGGCATGCCACGACGCTAAAAACTATTACCAGCCGACCAGCTATGCAAAACAGTCTTCAAAACTGGGAATTAGAGGAAAAAGGGAACCCTTGCTTCAGACTGACTTTCACACCAGACTAGTCACTCTCGTGCCTCCATACTTTAACACATACTTAACTTTCATCACAAAATCTTTCAATCGCACTATACAAACTACCCTCTCCACCATATATCCTCAACTTCCTCCAGTTTCCCTCTCTATCAGTTCAGTCATAAATAGCACCACTCAGATGCCATTTTCCTTGATAGAAACCCCACTGCTCTTTCTTAGCAATCCTCCTGTCATCAGTGTTACCTTCTCAATCAAAATTCTATGAGTCATTTTTTTTATTTTGTCAACGAAAAATTTAAGGTTTATATGGAGTTTGTAGCTATGTTCTCTCTCTCTCTCTCTCTCTCTCTCTCTCTCTCTCTCTCTCTCTCTCTCTCTCTCTAGGAGCCCCTCGTCCTCCATCCAAATGATGGATATTCTAGATTTGGGAACTTTATGAATGAATCTAGCAAGATGAGTATTAATTTGCCTGTTATGAATGTAAACTCTTTCATGTGAGGGAAACAGAGAATATAATAGTTATCTACAATGAAGCTCCAATGAAGTTACTTACATTTTCCCAAGAGAGAATAAATATAGCCCTACATTGCGTAATGTCTAAGAATCTAAAAAAAAGAAATCTTACGACTGCTTTTTAGTTTTCTGTACAAGAAAACTATTGCGTAGGCTTTGTCTGTCCGTCCGCACTTTTTCTGCCCGCACTTTTTCTGTCTGTCCTCAGATCTTAAAAGCTACTGAGGCTAAAGGGCTGCAAATTGGTAAGTTGATCATCCACCCTCTAATCATCAAACATACCAAATTGCAGCTCTCTAACCTCAGTAGTTTTTTTTTTTTTTATTTTATTTAAAGTTAAAGTTAGCCATGATCGTGCTTCTGGCAACGATATATGACAGGCCACCACCGGGCAGTGGTTAAAGTTTCGTGGGCCGCGGGTCAAACAGCATTATACAGAGACCACTGTGGCCTTGATTATACGCTGTACAGAAAACTCGATTGCGCCGAAGAAACTTCGGCGCATTTTTTTCTTTTTTTAAATGCTGTAATTAGGTGCAAATATTTTCGTAAGCTTCCAAAACAAATTCCAATTAGTTTAATCCAAACTAAGAAGGTTCGTCCCTTTTTATTCGTGGTTAAATCTCAAGCATTAACTCACGCCATGCATGTTAATCTCCTTGAGTGCTTGCAATCAGAAAATATCCAATATTTGTTATGTATACAAATATTGGCCACATTAGCCAACTTCTCTCTCCTCTTTTACTGGAAAATCTATTTCGAGTCTATATTTCAAACTCATCGTCATTTCGCGTACCAAAGTTCTTTGAACTTATCTCTCTTCATGTGGTGTAACCATCAGCAATTACGGATAATTACTGGGGACGAATACTTTCTCCGATATTAAAATGTTCAGCCGTATGTCGAATACCTTTCCTGGAAAGTCGGCGAAAGCTATAGTCTTTCCACGGGCCGATTATACGTAAGAATGGATTCATTGGTTTTTCCAGGGACGCTCAATTGCGTGAATTTTGTTTCAACATCCCAGAAACTCTCGGCAGTTGGCCATTATCTTTCGCCCAAAAAATTTTCCTTGTGTACTCTCACATCGACCAGATGGCCGAGGAAAAGCTGAGGTCCAGCTTTCATCAAGTATTCCTAAACTGTCCAAGCTGCTGCTCCGTCATCTGCAAGGATAGCTTGCTAAAGGCGACCACAACGCCGAAGAAGAAGCGTCTGGAAGATCAGTCCCCAACCCCTTCCCTCCCCGGAGGCCAGTCTGTGAATTATGGAAATTCCCAGAGAGCAGAACTGATTAAACTGGCAAGTAAAAGTTAATTGTCTCCTTCTAAAAGACTGTCACTTGTGATGGAGTCACTGGAGTAATTTTTCTGTTCCAAAAAAGGCCTCTTGGAGCGAGATAGAGAGGCTTACTAGCTGTAAACAAATATATCAAAATAATACCACCTAATAGAAAGTACAGATATCAAAGTTACCACTTCTACACTAACAGGAACAGTTCTACACTAACAGAAAGTTCTAACGAAGAAATACAAAGGATATAGGCAGTAGGCTTTGCGGTAAGAACACATACATTAACAAACACGTATGTTTTTCACATTCTACAACTTTTCTAATAAAAGGTGATAGATTAAATGATACCACGAACGCACTGACTGCCTTAGAATAAGATAGAAACGATGCTGTGACGTCACAATACTACAGTCATTATATCAGTTCTACCAAAAATTGCTAGAGACTTTTGGTAGAAACGATGACTTTCCCATGTGTTTTCACTTGAGTCTTTATTTAAAAAAATCTTTCTCTGAATTTACAGAACATATGAGTTTTAAGTTTGCCAGTCAGACTTTGTCCGTGATAAAGAATTATATTCTTGAGTA
This sequence comes from Macrobrachium rosenbergii, assembly GCF_040412425.1. Taxonomy (NCBI): domain Eukaryota; kingdom Metazoa; phylum Arthropoda; class Malacostraca; order Decapoda; family Palaemonidae; genus Macrobrachium; species Macrobrachium rosenbergii. Next base: position 2,748,370 of record NC_089759.1, on the reverse strand, counting down.
GGGTAATACCTCTCAGTGGGAGGTAAGCACGAGAATTCTGCCATCTTCAGCTCAGTAGATGGAGCCCATAAAATTCTATAATAATATTCTAGATCTGGAATGAAGTTCTCAGACATATTCTAGCAGTTGCTGAAAGCAATGTCTGTTATTTAACTGGAAAATGTGTCTTCACTGTTATGAAAACCACATTAGTTAACCAATGCATTTCCAGTTCTACAACCGAATTAACATTTTGGTTAAAATATTGTGTCCTCTGGGAATTAGTAAGGTGTGATGGTATTCTCAAGTCATCTTAGCCCCTATCCAACTAATAAAGCCATCAGAAATTATAGCCCATTTCAGGCCAGTCAAAATTGCATAAAACGAAAGAATGACAAACCGTGGTTTGGTGCTTCGTGTGGACGAAAATTTCATAAACATAGTTTGAAATAAAGACCAAAACGTAACCAGAACTCTACACACACACACACAAACCACACACAAACACACAGATATATAAAAGATATCAGTACTACGGTGGCCATTATCAGCTGAAACTTAGCATTAACATTTTCCAAAGGACTGCCGCACAACTGCATTTGCTCTCAAAATTCTAGTGTTTTTCATTCCTGGGTGAAATTTCCTCCTGTATTGCTAAAATTATGTCAGGAAGAACAAGTCTTGAGATATATATATATATATATATATATATATATATATATATATATATATATATATATATATATATATATATAATATATGTATATATATAATATATATATGTATAAAATTTCACCCAGGAATGAAAAACACTAGAATTTTTGTGGTAAGGAAATCCACTTTTGCTAAGTCCCTTTATATGCAAGTGTTGGAGCAGACGACTTTAACACGGAGTTTAATAACAAACAACATACCAGCGCAGTGTCTATATTCGTTGCGACGCAACATCACAGAAATCGATAAATCAGTTAATTTTATCAATCGGAGCTGAATGAGTGTCGGTATATTATCAAAAGCGACTTTCCTTTTATCATCTTTATTCCCTGCGCTTGAAGAGGCGTGGGTCAAGGGATTTTGGGTCTGAAGGTTTCATTATCTTGCCCTGCCAACCTGCCAGTCACCAGTGCATCTGATTTCTTGACGGTGGGTTACCACGTAACGATAATGCACTAATTTATTAACGGTAGGTTGCCACGTAACGATAATGAGTCCATCAGGCTCTGGCAGAGGCTGGAGTGTTGGGTACTTGTTTCGTGGGGCATCTAGCCCATAGTAAGTAGAGACACCAGTTGTAACACTTCCCCTAGAAAAAAAAATTCGACTGTGGCCCTATGACTGATGTTGATAATACTTTAGGCCAAAAGGTAATGTTGCCTTAGTTTTTCTATATTGTATCGCTGAGTCTGTGCGCAATATTCATTTGCTGGTTAATTTTACATATCTTTTCTTTGATCCTGGCTCTCCTGAATTCTGAGGTTAAGCGATTGCCTGTCAGGCTTGTTCTAAACAAACGGTCGTTCATTTTTAAAAAACAATAACGACAAAGTTTCATCGTATCAAGAACATCGCCTGTTCCCATGTCAAGCTTAAAATAAAAAAGAAGAAGAAGAAGAAGAAGAAGAAGAAGAAGAAGCCTTCATGGCCAACGGCTTCCGAAACCAGAATTCTCAATGTCTTGATCCAAGAAGTTGAGGGATGGAAAACGTGGACGCTTGCCAGAATTAAAGTGAAGTCATGATGCGTGCTTGCACTTGCTTGCTTATCATGGCCACGTTATTTCCATCATTGTGTGGAATGTGCGTATAATTTCACATTCACATGATTTTTTTGTAGTAGAGGAAAGGGTTGAGAAAATATTGATATCAATTTCAGAAAATGAAAATATACTTTTATTATTTATATTCGGTTCATAACACGTTTATGGACATTTTTTTGCCACGAAAATGATATGTCATTGTTGTGGCTGCAACCTAACTAGTGTTTAAAGAGTAAGATACAACCGAATGTTTGTATTTGTCAGAGAGAGAGAGAGAGAGAGAGAGAGAGAGAGAGAGAGAGAGAGAGAGAGAGAGAGAGAGAGAGACTCCTTAGAACGAGTGACACAGATCTAGTAGTCTGTGTGCATTCGATCTTCCAGTAAGTTTGTACAGACAGCAAAGGCCTTGAAAGATTGTTTATACAGTACCTCGAGTGATGAATGAAAGTTGCAAAGCTTAAGAAAAGTACCTTCAAAATAAAAGCCAAGAAAATAAAAAAAACTGATTCACAATCTTTCACTGACCAAAAGACCAAGAATTGAATCTGTGACCTAAACGCCTGTCTTACCCTAATTTATTTAATGTAAACAGAATCTATTACCAGCTGCTGAGGGAGATAAGAGGCCTGATGTGGACCTATGGACTCCTCTAACCAACAGAGAAGTCTTCCTTAAGCAACAAAGGCTGTGCATCCTCTGAGGTTTCCAGAGAAAGTCAGCCATGATAGAAGTCCAGTGGTTTTACTCTCTTTACGGTTGCACAATATCTAAGAAATTGGTTAAATTGGTCCGCTGGTATGGTCGCTAGTGTCGTGACACGCCGCTCAGATGTCGCGAGTTCGCGCCTCACCAAGGCCGGTGGAAAAATCACTGGCTCTGTATCATGATCAGTTACTGCTGCAGTGTGGGGTTTGCTGCGGTGGGAGGTTAAAACGAACATTCTTTGGAAGCTTGAATTTCAAGTGAATGGCCCCCTGTGTGTGCTTGTTCCATGTGAATAGGTTTTATCTACTGAAATAATAATAATAATAATAATAATAATAATAATAATAATAATAATAATAATAATAATAATAACAATGAGTTCCAGGAACGAATTCAGCCTCAGTGCTGAGATCAACCAGTCTGTAGAAGTATCCGCATCTTCACGCGGATTCTTGGAGAGTCAAAAACAATGGAGATGAATTATCAAAGAAAGATTACTAGACTGTTTTTTACAGGGTTGAGCTCTAGAGATCACTAGTTTAATGGACTTAGGTGCAGTGTACTGCCTGCCCTATGAACTTAAAAAATCCCAGAACATAAATTGAATGTGAGAACATTAAAATGATTCATACAGAGATATATAAAATACCTCAGCGGTTTTCATGACTTGCACATTTAAGAAAGGGAACGAAAGCAGTAGAAACAACAAGTTTTACATTTTGGTGAAAGCAAAGACGAGAGAGAGAGAGAGAGAGACAGAGAGACAGAGAGAGAGAGAGAGAGAGAGAGAGAGAGAGAGAGAGAGAGAGAGATGTGATAGTAGAGTAAAATTAGATGTCTAATCATTTGATGAAAATCCCTACGTTCATCACGGAGAAACTTTATCTAAACACACACACACGTCCAAATACGTGCAGATATACCAAAGATCAGACATCTTGTACTGTAGACAGCTTCACAAACGCGTCTGAACAGCCACACAAACACAGGCGTGTTTGTTTGTCTCAACAGTACAAGATGTCGATTTCCAAGAACATACACAAGAAGTTCATTATGTTCTCTTTGTATAAGCTTGTCAAAGCAAACTAGTAAAAATTGCGCCCAAGTTTCTTCGGCGCAATCGAGTTTTCTGTACACCCGCTACTGTGTATAATCAAGGCCACCGAAAATAAATCTATCTTTCGGTGGTCCTGGTATAACGCTGTATGAGCCCCGGCCCGTGAAAGTTTAACCACGACCCGGTGGCGGCCTATCCTATATCGTTGACAGACGCACCATTATGGCTGACTTTAACCTTAAATAAAATAAAAACTAGTGAGGGTAGAGGGCTACAATTTGATATGTTTGATGACTGGACGGTGGATGATCAACATACCAATTTGCAGCCCTCTAGCCTCAATCGTTTTTAAGATCTGAGGGCGGACAGAAAAAGTGTGGACAGAATAAAGTGCGACTGATAGACAAAGCCGGCACAATAGTTTTCTTTTACAGAAAACTAAAAATGGACTACATATCGGTAAAAGATGAACGTGGAAAGGACTGTACAATGCCACGCTGGTCTGCTTTCTCTCATCAGGGAAAAAAAATGTATGAAGGAGTCACATTCAAGCACGACTGGCCATACGATTTCACAGGTTTGTAATGATCTCCGTGGCAGATGTTTGTTGGAGGGAAATGAATGAAGAAACCCTGGCAGAAATGCTTTAACCCACGCTAACCGCAAGCGCAGGTAAGCATTCAAACACAGGGAATTAGAAAATTAAAAAAAAGAAAACGCAAAAAAAAAAAAACGAAACCACCCTGGCAACCTTTTGTCTGCGTCGCCGGTCGTTGGTGGCTAGCTGCTGTGTGAGGAGTTGCGTCTAGAGACTGTCAGCAACCAGGCGAAAGAAAGCAGAAGAAGAAGAAGAAGAAGAAGCAGAGGCTCAAGATTCGAGGGAGACTGGGGCTGATGGAGTGGATGGAAGGATGCTGCTGCTAAGACAGACACAGACGCGGCTGGAGAAAGTTGGGAGGGTTGATGCCAGAAGCCGCCCTTTCATTATCCAGCAAGGGCGTCTGGCGCGTTCTGGTTCCTCCCATCGCCTGTGTTTTTCGACTGATGACCAGACAGGCGATGCCTGCTCGTTCCGAACGGAGAGCAGGCTTCAGCGATAGAGAGAATACTGATGGCATCTTAGAATGATTTTCCCCATCTCTTCCAGAATAACAACAGTTAGTGAAAGCCTTTGTGGCTGTGAATACAAGTCACAAAAGGATTTTATTTTGAGCTTGCTTGAGTAGTTATACACATGGTTTCTTTATTACTTTGTTATATGTCAAAGCCCTTTATAGGACGTGATTACTCCGTTTTGCAAGCAGCATATAACTACAGGATGACAAAGCTGAAAAAGATGAAGTAAATGTTGGTAAAAACAAAATTCAGAAAATTAAAATACACAATTTACGACTGATTAAAATCAATCCCAGACTTTTATGGACTCAAATCAAAGAAGAAAGGACGGTCAACATGTCGGAAGATGGACATGAAATTCATCTACCAATCAGGATTAGATCCACGAAAGGAGTAACATTCGTGACACTCTCACCTGGTTTATTGATTTCTGTTCTCATTTGCAAGTAGCCATTTGTCAAACGTGTAATTTGGAAAATAAAAAATTCATCAGGTGGTTTTTGAAATGATGGACAATAAGAAATCATTCATTTGGTCTTTGCTTCGCTAAACAGTTGCACAGTTTATTTATAAAAACATATATGATATTTTTTACGAATTATTAGCTTTAATCGTAGCCTGTACTGCTTATCATAATGCGAACACTATCTGTTCCATTTATCTAAAATCTCATCTACTACAGAGACGTTCTATCCTTTCTGCTCATTCATATAATTGTCGATCGATATCAATGATGGTGGATTTCTTCATGAATCCTTTGCGAAAGACCAACAGAGGGAGTTGTGTTCAGGAACACTTTTTTTGTGTGTACCATGGACAACGGGTCCTGGTCAATCCATTGCCGAAAATACGATGAATAAGGGCCACTATTAGTGTGACATGGGAAAGCGTCTAGAACATTAGTTAGCGTTTTTCAGGACAACAGTTTAGCGAACCTAAAGGAATGCGTTTGTCCCAGGTTTAAAAGTTCCCAAGAGAAATTCTCTCTCTCTCTCTCTCTCTCTCTCTCTCTCTCTCTCTCTCTCTCTCTCTCTCTCTCTCTCTCTCAGTAGTTCAGTAGTCTTCAACCCGAAAAGCCACATCCAAAAAGATGCAGGTAATTATTTTCACCATATCAATTGTTACCTTTGCAAAATATTTATTAAATTTCAGGATATGATTGTATCTCAGGAATCCGCTTGAGAATAATGGAAGACAAGATCTCTAGCAGGAAGACAATGGAGGACAGACACTCCAGGAAGACAATGAAGCCATTGATATATGAAAGTGGAAACGATCTACATACCTTACCTTGTCAGTGACTGTACACAGTGACCCCCCTAATTGGGCGAGTTAAGGTGAACCTGCTCATTTTGATCAACACCCGGAAATACAAATATTGCACCTTGTTCCTATTGTGCTTAGAATAATAATAATAATAATAATAATAATAATAATAATAATAATAATAATAATAATAATAATAATAATAATAATAATAATAATAATAATAATAATGGAGAAACAAATCCTCCTTCATGTATATGTACATAAACATAACTGAGGATTTGCTTCTCCATTTTAAGACTCATGCTACTATGAGTATTTTTTAAATAATAATAATAATAATAATAATAATAATAATAATAATAATAATAATAATAATAATAATAATAATAATAATAATAATAATAATAATTGAAAGGAAATATATTCGTACAAGTAAATTTCCTGTGCAATAAGGAGTTATCCCCATGATATGGTTGCAACTCTCTCTCTCTCTCTCTCTCTCTCTCTCTCTCTCTCTCTCTCTCTCTCTGCGTGTGTATGGGACAGAAAGATAGAGATAAAAGTGTAAATGATTAATGTAAAAAAAAAAGTTATCAGAGCGCGTTTGCGAAACGACGTTAGTCGGAAGTGACAAAATACTCATTTTAAATTTAACAAATGTACTATACACAACTTATAAGTAATTTCCTTCCGGGAATGAATAAATTACATGAAGCCCTGAGGTAATCCCTTCCGCTCTAGAAACGTAGGCATTCGGGCATAGAGCCATTTGTTGCGCTAGTGTATGACCTCTGTATGATGTTAAAGCAAATATACAGATGTAATTGTGAAT
>NC_089759.1:2619156-2736656 GCF_040412425.1 Macrobrachium rosenbergii | reverse complement strand
AGTAGAGGAGATGAAAAGCTGATAATATTGATTAAAATTAAAGATATAAATAACTAAATGAATAGATAAATATATAAATAAATAGGTGTACATACTAAAAGAGTCGTGTCTCTTCCTGAACCCTTTCGAAATATAGAGTACGTATTTATTACGATTTTTCGTGAGGTACCTCCAGTTCTGGGGCATGAACGAGGTCCTTTCTATCTGTAGAGTTTTGTTCTCTCTCCACACACAAACACATATACACACACAACATATATATATAAATATATATATATATATATATATATATATATATATATATATATATATATTATACATATATATGTATAACATACACATATATACATACAGTATATATATATATATATATATATATTATACATATATATGTATAACATACACATATATACATACAGTATATATATATATATATATATATATATATATATATATATATGTATATATATATATATATATATATATATATATATATATATATATATTATACATATATATGTATAACATACACATATATACATACAGTATATATATTATATATATATATGTATATATATATATATATATATATATATATATATATATATATGAAATTTTTATCACACCGTGATTTATATACAATCATGAAGCTACAACTGTTGTTTAATATCCAATTCACGCTACTTCGGGAAATATCCCCGTTGGGGAATTATCACCGAAGAGGAATTCTGCAAGTGATAAATGAATCGAGACCCTGTGGTACCGATCCATTTATCATTTATAAAATTCCCCTTCGGTGACAATTCCCCATCGGGGATATTCCTGAAGTAGCGTGAATTGATATGAAACAACATTTGTAGTTTCATGATTATATATATATATATATATATATATATATATATATATATATATATATATATATATATATATATATATATATATATCTGTGTGTGTGTATGTGTGTGTATGTGAATGTCTGTGCTTTTGTTTTTATTAAAGAAACTAATAAGGTCTAAATTCGAAAGTACTGTTACACAGTAGAATAAAATTTACGTTGTATATACTTAGATAAAAGCACAGTGCCTACGAACATACACACACCTAAAAAACCCTCTGAACACAAGGGAGGAACAAGTTGAGTCTTTGTGGCCGAGTGTAAGCGTTCAGTCCATAGATATCTCTTCGTAAGACACCTGACTTGGTACTACTCTTCTTAATTGAAAACAGCAAGCAATATCATTTTGACGTCATCAGAACCAGGCTTAACTTCGTTCCTTAGATACTGTATACGTTCTTGAAACGCTGTACGTTCTTTGAACACTGTACGATGAGGTTTATAATCTCGTCCAAACTCTCTTCTATAAAACCAGATTCGATATATATATATATTTCTTTCTTGTATTTTACCAGAACAGACAAGCGGTTTAGTATCTGTTAGAGTCATGACGTCATTATTATTTGTACCACAAACAAAACTGCGCTATATCTTGTGCATATCTTATGCATTTTAGTTTTCTGTAAAAGAAAATTATTGTGCTGGCTTTGTCTCTCCGTCCGCACTTGAAACCTATTGGCTTTGTCTGTCCGTCCGGATCTTGAAACCTATTGGGGCTAGAGGGCTGCAAAGCGGTATGTTGATCATCCACCTTCCAATCATCAAACATACCAAATTGCAGCCCTCTAGCCTCCTCAGTAGTTTTTATTTTATTTAAGGTTAAATTTTGTCATAATCTTGCTCCTGGCAACAATATAGGATAGGCCGCCACCGGGCGGTGGTTAAAGTTGCATGGGTCGCTGCTCATTCAGCGTTATCCCGAAACCACCGAAAGATAGATCTGCTTTCGATGGCCTTGATTATACGCAGTAGCGGCTGTGCAGAAAGCTCGATTGCGCCGAAGAAACTTCGGTACATATTTTACTTATTTTTTATATTTTCCACTTCGATTTGACAATGACAAAAGGGTTGACAATTATAGAATGGGTCGCATGAATTATGTCATTTGATATACGCATCATTTGGTATTGTATGAGGTCATTCAGCGCTGAAACGGAAATTGAAAGTAAAAAGGTTTGAAAGGTGTAACGAGAGGAAAACTTCGAAGTTGCGCTATGAATCAATTGTTAGGAGAGGGTGGAAAGTGAAATGGAAGAAAGAGCATATGAAGGAGGTACAGTAAAAGGAATGAACAGGGTTGCTTGCAGCTAGGGGCCGAAAGCACGCTGCAAAGAACCTTAAATAATGCCTACAGTGCACTGCATGAAGTGTACTAACGGCACTACTCCCTTACGGGGGATAAGTTCTTTATGAGTTACTAAATGCCATATTAACATAATTTTTCAAGCAAATAAGAAATATCTTTCAAATTATTATTGGGTGGGCATATAATTTTTTGCTATTCATTTCTCTGTTGCCATTACCAATGTGTATACAGTAGTTCTCTATGAATTATCTATGACATTATCAAGAGATTTTAATTTCGTGCCTTGTCATCAATATATTTCGGATTTGAAAAAACTGAGATTGATACAGATCTCTATTTTTCCGGTGTAGCCAGATGAAAGTGGACTGAAGCAGAAATATTGGTGGGTCTTCTGCATACACTAAGTTTCAACTCTACTTTTCCGTATAGGCTATATTATAATTCTTGATTTTAGACTTCTTTTCTAAATTAATTTTCCATCATCGCAGTCAACTCAATCAATCTATCAAGGAATTTATATTTTCGTTACCCTGAAAAATACTTATGTCGTTTATGTATCTAAACCATTTTGCATTTTTTGGTTCAATGCTAAAATTTTAGGACACCAGTTCCCGTGCTAACATTTTATTTCAACTGGCAATTTAATTCTCAAAATTTTGTATACGGCCATGGGTATTACACTTTCACATGAACTGAGTCACTTTTTCATTAACTATCTGGATTTATATATTCAACCGTATGACTCAATTTTTCAAGAATTTTAGAAATCACTAGTTTTTTTGCGATTCTTCTTGGGAAATGCAGATTCATCCTTCATTCTCTCAGGAAAATCACTGGACAAAGTCAAGGAAGTTTGACATTTGTTTTTCTTCCCGTAAATGTCAAACATGTCGTCTTAGGAATCGCAGAGTAACTGGTTTCAAGTTTGTAACTGACAGGAACGAGTTTTCAATTCCTGCATTTTCTGCCAACAGGTACTTTATGAGAAAGGAAGGCGCCAGGTAAGTGTATTAGGTTTTATTTTTCTCACTCAAAGAAAAGTATAGTATTCGTGTGCAATATTTGACTGTTTCAGGTGTGATACTGTTGCCAGTTTTTTCTTTAAATTCTTATAAATGCTGTCAAAACTGATGCTTTATTTCACCGAGGTTTCTCTTCTTTCTAGTGACGCGGCTGAGCAGACCAGGTTCTTCAGCACACGGAAAAACAAATGCCAAGCTTCCTCGAATTTTTCCACTGATTTTCCTAAGGGAACGAAGAAGTCCCAAAAAAAATTCTCTGTCTTTAGTGACGTACTTTTAGGAAATGAATGATGTTTACGTATGAGATAGAAAACCACATTCTGTCTCAGTACATCACTGTCTGCTGTTAAGTAAATGTGTCAATGAATGTCCTTGGAATCAACAATTTGACGACTATAAAATCATGTGATTACGTGATAATTTGATTATCCAGACATTATTTTTGTTATCTTAATGAATTCAGTACTAGCCATTGTGACTTTCATGGATCTGGTACTACTGCTCATCGTGGTTCGTCTGCCCAGAAGCTCTATCAATATTCTGCAGTATCTGCAAAAATACAAAACTGAGAAAAATGGTACATACTCCAGTTTTCCCTTGCCTTACTGCTGATTTTGCAGATACTGCAAATGGGACCCCATAAATACTCGTGGAAAGCACTGAAGAATCATTCTGAAACTGCAGTAATTTGTATATTAGCGTTTCCCGGGCCTAATATGTGGCATATCTCAATTTCTAAAATTTTGCAGATACTGCAGTTTTCCATTTTAGGGCAATATTGTGCTATAGCAGTGGTCATAGCCACAGATACTGTTTATTTCCCATATAGCAAAAGGAAACAAGTGTAAGCTTTCAACAAATGTCTGTGATTATCCTTTACCAACTTCCCACGAGGAAAGTGAATCAGTCTCCATCATGAAATTTTAGCTAGTTCCACCCAAAGGAAACTAACGAAAATCCACACTAAAGGCCCCAACATTGGACAAACAAATCCACAGTTATGTAGAGGTATAAATATGTTTTAAAATATATCTATACAGAGCTTTCGGAAATCTGTTCGATCTCAAATTTGAATCAGTCTGTTGGATTCCCCTTTTAAATCGCAGATTCAAAAGGAGAATCGAACAGATTCCCGAAAGCTCTGTATATATTAATTTCTAAATATGTTTGTACTCATACAAAACTGTGGATTTGTTTCTCAGTTGCAAGACTCATGTTACTACAGTATGGGCATTTTTCAATCCCAGCAGTAGTTTGACAAAGCGCGAATGATAAACAGACAAAACTCAATTAATGGAGAGGTGATAACCGTTCCAAATGGACAACGAGAGCTTCGTAGGAGGAAAATTCTAATGATTATTCAAGAATAAAAGGTAGCGGAAAGAACTCAGCTCCATCTTTGGCAGACCGTATTCAAAGCATCCATCTTTGGGTTTAGTGAGCCTATTATCTCTTATCAGGAAGTGGGTGAAAATTATTGGGGATAAAGCAGTTACTTTATTGAGATCAAATGGTCTTCCACTGATCTGTCTCTTCTTGATACCTGTTATCAGTGTCTAAGAACCTAGACAGCCTATAATGTCAGCAGGGCACATATCTCTAAGCTAGGAACTTTTTGTCTTCTCAAATACCACTTTCCCGTCGAGTGGAAATCATGTAATACTGCTGAGGACGCTTAAAAAAAATAAAATAAAAAAAATAAAAAATGCGCTGAAGTTTCTTCGGCGCAATCGAGTTTTCTGTACAGCCGCTACAGTGTATAATCAAGGCCACCGAAAATAGATCTATCTTTCGGTGGTCTCGGTATAATGCTGTATGAGTCGCGCCCAATGAAACATTAAGCACGGCCTGGTGGTGGCCTGTTCCATATCGTTGCCAGATGCACGACTATGGCTAACTTCAACTTTAAATAAAATAAAAACTACTAAGGAGGCTAGAGGGCTGCAATTTGGAATGTTTGATGATTGGAGGGTGGATGACCAACATACCAATTAGCAGCCCTCTAGCCTCATTAGTTTCTAAGATCTGAGAGCGGATAGAAAAAGTGCGGAGGAACGGACAACGCCGGCACGATAGTTTTCTTTTACAAAAAACTAAAAAGCTACAAATCCGATATACATAGTGAGATTGGCAAAATTAGCCAGAATATATTTATCCATTTGAATGAGCTTTCATCATTTTAATCAACAGTTCAACAGTTGCAGGGTGTGTACAAAAATGACGAGTTTATAGCAAGCGTATAAAAATGACACGAGTTTAAACATTGGTCTGAAACTCATACTTCGGTATAAAAAAAAAAAAAAAATGTTTAATCGATAGGACAACAAGAACTCGACTCCATAGGGAGTTAGTGCCGCCAGTGCACCTCATGCGATACACTGTAGGCATTACTTAAGGTTTTTGGCAGCATGCCTTCGGCGCCTAGCTGCAACCCCTTTCGTTTCTTTTACTGTACCTCCTTTCATATTCTCTTTCTTCCATTTTACTTTCCACCCTCTCCTAACAATTGATCCATAGTGCAACTGCGAAGTTTTCCTCCTTTCATACCTTCTTACTGTCAATTTCCGTTTCAGCGCTGAATGACCTCATAGATCCCTGTGCTTGGCCTTTGGCCTAAATTCAATATTCAATTCAATTCAACAAGAACTCGGATCAGGTGACAACGAGAGATCATCTATTTCTCCCTAACCCCACTTCGAATCTCTTAGAACCAACCTCTGACGTCTGCAGAAAACTGGGAAATTCTTTTCACTCGACATTTCGGGTCTGGTGGCATTTTCTCGGAATCTTTATCGTATCGCACTGAATTCCAGGATGGGACTTTCGCTCAGTACAGCGAGGCAGACCAGGGAACTGACATTTCTGGATTAGCTAGAGATGTTTGGAGTTATGCATGTACTGATGAGGTTCATTTCTGTTAATTATTTCTTCCTTATTAATGCAAGTGGTCCTGAATAATTCCTCCTGATTTTCTTTATCTTAAACGCCACGGTGGTGGAGTATGATTAATTAATCAATTATTCACACGATTTGGAAAATAATCATTGACTAGTGGAAGCATTTAATATCACCTTTTTTCTCTCCAGCAAAAACATCTATATTTCACTGAAGGGAAAATGCAAAAACAAAAGAATTACTAGACGGTAGTTACACCCTCACATTATTAGGAATATAGAAGAATATTTGGTTCCTCTCTCTCTCTCTCTCTCTCTCTCTCTCTCTCTCTCTCTCTCTCTCTCTCTCTCTCTCTTTATGTATTAATGTATTAATTGCCCACTGTTTTCCATTCCTATTTTCATGTTCTCGCTTATTTTGTTCTAGGGAGACAGAGAGAGAGAGAGAGAGAGAGAGAGAGAGAGAGAGAGAGAGAGAGAGAGAGAGAGAGAGAGAATGTCATAGCAGTTAAAGGCTGTCAAACAGGAATCGATTCCATAGCAGTGAAAGTGACCCGGTCACTATTTTTTTTTTCTGTAAATGACTTCCCTACGTTCATCTACGCGAGAATTCTCTCTCTCTCTCTCTCTCTCTCTCTCTCTCTCTCTCTCTCTCTCTCATGACTAAGACTTCCTAAGGTCAATTACACGATTCTCTCTTTCTCTCTCGAGGAAAAGGCTACTAAAGCCCATTGACGCCATGTTTTTCACTCTCTCTCTCTCTCTCTCTCTCTCTCTCTCTCTCTCTCTCTCTCTCTCTCTCTCATATGCCAATAAGGGACAAACAGGAAGGAATATGTGTTTGTAGCAAAGGTACACATGTCAAGAATTAGATCTCTCTCTCTCTCTCTCTCTCTCTCTCTCTCTCTCTCTCTCTCTCTCTCTCTCTCTCTCTCTCTCTCTCTCCCGGACAAATAGGAAGGAATGAGTTTGTAGCCATGGTACACTTTACAGAAATAGATTCCCCCCGCCCCCGCCCTCTCTCTCTCTCTCTCATATGCCAATAAAAGATAACCAGGAAGGAATATGTGTTAGTAGCCATGGTACATTTTTCAAAAAATAGATTCCTCCCCACCCCCTTTCTCTCTCTCTCTCTCTCTCTCTCTCTCTCTCTCTCTCTCTCTCTCTCTCTCTCTCATCTATAGTCCTGGTAAGGACCGGACAAACAGGAAGAGGTTTTAACCCATGAAGTAGCCTCTGATGAAAGGTCTTCTCTCTCTCTCTCTCTCTCTCTCTCTCTCTCTCTCTCTCTCTCTCTCTCTCTCTCCCCGCTCTTTCTGGAGGGGATGGCATAGGACCAGGGGAGGGGGAGGGGGGGGGAAGGGAGACAGGTTTCATGCTTCCCCAACGAAAGTGAAAGTCAGCATCGCTCACCAGGGCATGTACAGATATGCTTCAGCCGTGAAAAGTGACGCCGCTGGATTTAACAATATAGGGAAGAAGAAGAAAAGTTCGATTGTGCCTCATTTACATGTGATTCGACGCCTGGGAATCGGCGTTGGACACTTTCACTGTTTCTCTCTCTCTCTCTCTCTCTCTCTCTCTCTCTCTCTCTCTCTCTCTCATGTGTGCCCGAACTTTCACTCATCTCGTTATAGAAGGAGATGATTAGTTCTAAAGGTCGATTCAGTCTGAAATTGGGAGAGAGAGAGAGAGAGAGAGAGAGAGAGAGAGAGGGAGAGAGAGAGAGAGACAGGGAGAGAGACAGACAGACAGACAGAGAGACGGAGAGACAGACAGACAGCGTGAGAAAGAGAGAGAGACAGACAGACAGAGAGAGACAGACAGAGAGAGAGACAGACAGACAGAGAGAGACAGACAGACAGAGAGAGACAGAGAGAGAGAAAGAGAGAGAGACACACAGACAGACAGACAGACAGACAGAGACAGAGAAGTCATTGTCATCAGCATTAACTGACTAATGACAGCGATTCCTGAAAGAGAGGAAAAACTTCTACTTCCTGAAAACTCAAACGAGAAGAATTCAGAAACTGAGGTTAACATTTCTAGTCAAGAAACTAAGTAAAAATACGGAATTGCTTAAAAGTCAAAGACTCAATATGCACAGCGAAGACAGTGATAGCACCTGGGTAAAGATTAATTAACGAGCCATGCAATTTAGAATATTAAATCCTCTCTCTCTCTCTCTCTCTCTCTCTCTCTCTCTCTCTCTCTCTCTCTCTCTCTCTCTCTCTCTCACCTACACAAGGGGAATGCTCGTTGAATATTGAGTGAATTTTGAAATGATGCTTTCCCATTCTTTTCAATATTTTCGTCACAATTTATTTTAAATACACGTGCAATGAGTCTGTCTGAACGATATATATGAATACGTACATACTCTCTAATCTATGTCTATCTATCTACGTATATATATATATATATATATATATATATATATATATATATATATATATATATATATATGTA
The DNA here is from genome assembly GCF_040412425.1 of Macrobrachium rosenbergii. Lineage (NCBI taxonomy): Eukaryota > Metazoa > Arthropoda > Malacostraca > Decapoda > Palaemonidae > Macrobrachium > Macrobrachium rosenbergii. Next base: position 2,728,070 of record NC_089759.1, on the reverse strand, counting down.
TTATATATATATATATATATATATATATATATATATATATATATATATATATATATATTTATGTATGTAATATATATGTATATATAGTATATTTATTATATATAATATATATGTATAGATATTCATATACATGTATATACATATATATACATATATACATCTGTATATAATTTGACTTACTAACAAGGAGAAAAGTGTGCTAGACACTATATAATCTTGCTTATGAATATCGTAATTTGAGATTTAACAACACAGTAGTGAAAATAAAAGACCAATCTAAGGAAAATACTCTTATAAATGAGAAACTATAAAAGCAAAAAGAAAACATTTCGGGTGCTCTTAGAAGAACTGACTAGATTAGTACAGATTTTCAGTAGATGAATCAGACTGAAAGCATTACAAAATCAGTCACTGAAAACGTTTGGGAAGATTAAAATATCACAACAGAAAGGAAAATAAAATCAAATACAACCTTCTCTGAACTGAACTGAACTGAACTGAATATAGAATTTAGGCCAAAGGCCAAGCACTGGGACCTATGAGGTCATTCAGAGCTGAAACGGAAATTGACAGTAAAGGGTTTGAAAGGTGTAACGGGAGGAAAACCTCAAAGCAGTTGCACTATGAATCAATTGTTAGGAGGGGGGGTGGTTAACAAGATGGAAGAAAGAGAATATGAAAGGAGTTACAGTAAAAGAAACGAAACGGGTAGTAGCTAGGGACCGAAGGGACGCTGCAAAGAACCTTAAGTAATGCCTACAGTGTACCGCGCGAGGTGCACTGACGGCACTACCCTCCTACGGAGGTGTAACCTTACCGGCACGTTTGACAAAAGATTCTATTATTTTATCTTAAGTCTAAATTGAATACAACGCTTTTTTTAAATTAACAACTGAACTACTGAACAATTTGATGAATAAAAATTTGAGTATTATGACAGACGCCCAAAAGACCGGAAAAACTGAGGATTTTTATTTGTTTACTTTATACAATTTATTCAAGTTACCGAATGTCATAACAAGCACATGGAATAAGGTTAATGCAACCTCTTCGTGATCCTAAATCAATGCTGTTAGGCCAGAAAGCCCTCATTTGTCATGGGTATGTCAGATTTAATGTCAGATTTAAAAGTCAGATTGGCTGAAGACTGTTAACCCTTGGGCCAGAGAGGCAATTAGAGTCTATTTTGGCAATTACACCAACAGTCGTCGAGATAAGCTCTGCCCTAAAATGGAAAACTGCAGAATCTGCAAAATTTTCGAAACTGAGATATGCCACCTACTGGGCTCGTGAAACCCTAATACATAAGTTACTACAGTTTCAGAATGATTCTTCAAAATGCTTTCCAAGAGTATTTAGGGGGTCCCATTTGCAGTATCTGCAAAATCAGTTGTAAGGCAAGGGAGTGTCTAGCATTTTTCTCAGTTTTGTATTTTTGCAGATACTGCAGTCTTCCGTTTTAGGGCAGAGCTCTCATGCCTGAATTTCAGGAGTGCATGACGAACACAGGACAGTGTTTCTTGATTGATAATGTTCTCAGTTTCTCAAAGTGCAAGAGGAATTTCTGTGACAACATTGCAAATGCGCCTGTGCTCTCGTGCAAGAGTGCGTCCACACCACACTAAAACGTGTCATAAACACACGCCGGCAACTTGTTGCTTACGTATCGCAAACAGGTTGAAAACAAGTCAGAGACCTTATTTGGAGAACGAATGCTTGGACAAGTCGTTGACCTGTATTCAACCTGTTTGAGATGTGCTTGCAACAAGTTACCAACGTGTGTTTATAACTTTTTTGCAGTGTGGACACACCCCAAGAATAGCTTGTAAAGTTTTTGCGTCCAATTTTGGAATGGAATGGAATATAGAGTTTAGGCCAAAGGCCAAGCAATGGGACCTATGAGGTCATTCAGCGCTGGAAAGGAAATTGATAGTAGGTAGGTTTGGAAGGCGTAACGGGAGGAAAACCTCGCAGTAGTACTTTGAAATAATTTTTTGGAGAGGGTGGATAGCAAGTTTTAAGAAAGCTAATATGAAAGGAGGTACTGTAAAAGGAATGAAAGGGGTTGCAATTCGGGCCGAAGGGACCCTTTAAAGAACCTTTAGTAATGCCTACAGTGCACCCCGTGAGGTGTACTGACGGCATTACCTCCCTGCGGCGGCGTCCAATTTTACTTTATCATCCATCTCAACTTTCATATGTCTTTTGAATCTTAACTGTGTCATTTCTCTGACCAGAATCGAACTTATCAGTCAATTGCTTTCTTTATCTCCCCGTGAATTATATCATTTGAATCTCTTCCCACCTTTCCCTCACTCTCTCTGTTTTCCTCTGCTTTCTACTCCCTACGATTCTTGTGTATTCTAGGACAACTTTCACGAAAACTGATATTGCCGCGTTTTGGGAGGCGAAACCCAGACAATGATGCAACGCCATACCCAGCTGTCAAAAACAAGTTTAAAGATAATCCCGCCGAGTGGGATTTTCACAAATCTATACTCTTGTCTGTTTACAATGTAAGTACTATAATATGTATTATAACTTGTAAGCTAGTATTAGATTCCTAGTGGCTGTTGTAGGTTTGAGTGACGCTTTGCATCTAGCGAAGCAAGGGTATTAACCTGCTTGCAACAGGTCTGAGTGCGGAAAAACTTCCGGTCAAGTTACGCGTGTGTACACGCTAATTATTTTCTAACGCGCACTCAGCCGAGTACTGTCTAATCAGGGTTCGTTCTCTACGACGAGAAATACCCAAAGGTATTTACGCAGTTTAGGAAGAGCAAAGGGACACGGAGCGATTGGCAGGTGAAGGAATGAAGACATCCTTGAAAATGAAAGCTTGGACGATAGGATTTCGCGCGTGCGCGAGAGAGAGAGAGAGAGAGAGAGAGAGAGAGATAGGGTGAAGGCTAAAACAGTGGGTCAGGTAACGGCTACTTCTGAGGATATGAGAAAGTATGGTAGGGATATTGTGGAGTTTACCTGTCTGTGTTCCGAACCCCTTGGACAGATTTGAAGGATCCAGACTTCCTTGTAGACAAGCATGTGAATCCTCTGTTGGGTTTAAGCGCCGAGAGAGAGAGAGAGAGAGAGAGAGAGAGAGAGAGAGAGAGAGAGAGAGAGAGAGAGTTTATCACAGAGTCTTTGGGGTTATCAATGAAATTTCTCCTCGTGTCTGTATGCTTAGACTGTTTTGTCTGTCTTAGTTCTGTATGCATGTGGAACTATTCAGGTACTTGTTGCAGGATACGTGAGCAAGGGCTTGTGCACTCAGAGAGAGAGAGAGAGAGGTTAAAGAATACAGAATGCCCAAATACTCGTATAAATCAAATAATCAATAAAAAACCTACGACCAGATATGTCAATCATAGTGGAATGACAGGCAATCAGAGAGAGAGAGAGAGAGAGAGAGAGAGAGAGAGAGAGAGAGAGAGAGAGAGAGAGAGAGAGAGAGATGTTAAAGAATACAGAATGCCCAAATATAAATCAAATAATAAGCAATAAAAAACCTACGACCAGATATGTCAATCATAGTGGAATGACAGGCAATCAGAGAGGTGAGAGAGAGAGAGAGAGAGAGAGAGAGAGAGAGAGAGAGAGAGAGAGAATAGTGCCCGAACGAAAGTGAGAGTTTCAACTCCTGCTAAGAGGGAAAGTGACTGGAACAAGACACTGGACGAGATCTAGTTGTGGAACACGACCTCCCTTCAAGTTGTTGTCCGCTATGGGATAGAAACTAGCCGTTTCTTTCTTTTTTCTTTTCTGGTCGACCGTTCTCCTCATCTTTGTTTCTGTGTTGTTCCGTTGGCTTCTTCCTCTTTCTTATATGTTATTTTTCCTTTGATTATTTTTTTTCTCTCTCTCCATACACCTACGCATAACATTGCATTTGCTTAATTTGCCTCATTTATTCGGCCACTTCCATTTTTTCCTCTCGTTACTTTTCTGCGTATTTGTTCTTTATACCCTCTTTCATCTCCCATTATTTCCACATCTTTTTCTTCTATGTGTTATTTCCTAACTTCTTTATTTCATATCCCGTTGCTCTGCCACTTCCTTATTTTATCATTCTTTCATAATCTTATTCCCAAGCTTATTTTAACTGCTGATAAACCTCACGATATTATTCATAAAACCCTGAAATCTCAAGGTAAATTGTATTTTCTGATACTTCCGGTTCGAGTTTCCATGATTTAAAGCTTCAGAATAACGAAAAACTTTCAATTTTCTGACATCCTTACTTATTCGGCACTCTGTTATTAATACTATCCATTGGTGCATCAAAGTGTTATGAAAAATAACTTTTCTGCCTTATTATCTTAGTCATTCAGTATTCACGTAATTTTTTTTTTACTTTCATTAGAATATCATCTTTGCATTATTGATTTTATTTATCATTTTCTCCTGAGAAGTTGGACTTCTATATAAGCTTACTGCTTGGTTAGTTTGGCCACTTATGTATTCTAATTCTTTTTTCACTTTTCATTAGTATAACATCATTGCATTACTGATTTTATTTATCATTTCCTCCTGAGAAGTTGGACTCGTATTTCAGTTTACTTATTGGTCAGTGTGGCCACTGTGTATCTTCAAAAAGTTTTTGGCTGAATCCCAATAAAACTTGGTGGAGATGAGATTCATGGGCCAAGAAAAAGTCGATTACATCTTGAAATGTCTTCTGAATACAGATGGAAACACTGACGCGGGCAAGTACTGTCTTAGCTTCCTGCACGTAACGAGACACTTTATACAATTTACATTCCTTCTGAAATGCTCCCTTTTCTGCAACAAATATCTTTGAAATGCACAAGTACACACTGACGCAATTATGACTGTGCATCTTCAAATGCTGTACTGATATAAAATAATGGTGGTTCTAAAATTTTACAAGTTGTTGTAAATAGAGAGATTTATGTATACTGTATACATACATATATATATATATATATATATACATATATATTTATATATATAGATATTTATAATTATATATATGTGAAATTTTTTATCACACCGTGATTTATATACAATCATGAAGCTACAAATGTCTCTTGATGGCGTAGTGGTAACGTCCACTGGAGTCGCTGAATAGGCCCATGTCAAGGGTTCGTGTCCCGATGGGTTCCAATTCATTTATCACTTATATAAATTCCTTCGGTGATAATTCTCCTTTGGAGATATTCCTGAGGTAGCGTGAATTTGATATTAAGCGACATTTGTAGCTTCATGATTATATATATGTATATATATATATATATATATATATATATATATATATATATATATATATATATTTATATATATATATATATATATATATATATATATATATATATATATATATATATATATACATATATTTATATATATTTGCACTCACAAACATACACATATAAACATATCCATTTATATGATAGTTTTGTCACTAGTACGTTAGAGTCGATCATATCCTCATATAATTTAGGGCACAAATAAAAAAATACAAAACACTAAACTGACACAACCTCATAAGATGTATGTTATTATTATTGTTGTGAATGTTGTTGTTAAGGAAAGCTGCCTTGTAGCAACAGGGCCAGTAATCAAATGAAGCCTAACTACTCGGCCATTTCCGTTCAAAGGAATCCCGTTGTGAAGGAAGATTCCAGAGACTGGTGGCCTTCGAGGAGTGGGTCTCAAGTCCTACGGTTTGGAAGGATCTATTCTTGATTCTGATACGAGGGTCGTCAGCCTTCGCGGTGAAGGCAATTTATGAAGCGTGAGTCTCTCTCTCTCTCTCTCTCTCTCTCTCTCTCTCTCTCTCTCTCTCTCTCTCTCTCTTTCCATTACAGCCTATGAATTTTTCCATGGAATTTTAAAAGACTTAAATGCCTCGAGGAGTCAAGACATAATTATAATTAGGTAGATATCGAGGGGACTCTCTCTCTCCCTCTCTCTCTCTCTCTCTCTCTCTCTCTCTCTCTCTCTCTCTCTCTCTCTCTCCATTACAACTTATGAATTTTTCCATGGAATTTTAAATGACTTAAATGCCTCGAGGAGTCAAGACATAATTATAATTAGGTAAATATCGGGGAGACTCGAGATTTTTCTCTCTCTCTCTCTCTCTCTCTCTCTCTCTCTCTCTCTCTCTCTCTCTCTCTCTCTCTAGCATATGAAGCTGGAGGTAAGAAACAATTGACAATGATATTTGTGCTGAGTAAAACAACATGGCACCAGTACAAAAGAGAGAGAGAGAGAGAGAGAGAGAGAGAGAGAGAGAGAGGAGAGAGAGAGAGAGAGAGAGAGAGAGAGAGAGAGAGAGAATATTAAAGCAACAAAGAATTCCTAATAATGCAGTGGAGGTCAATTATTGACGTATCTCGTTTACGTAAGGGAAGATGGAAAAGTGCCAGCGGGTCTCTCTCTCTCTCTCTCTCTCTCTCTCTCTCTCTCTCTCTCTCTCTCTCTCTCTCCATAAGGGTAGAAAACCATAAACGAGAGAATGATTCGCGCTATCATTAATTTTAGCTGATTTCATGTCACAAGGCTATTTTGCAGCAATGATTTGCCAAAATGAATTTAACTTTTTCCACAATGAATTGCAAAGTAGTTTCATACACGAAATAGAAATTGATATTAAGGTATATTATCTTTTTTTTTTTCATTATGTACTGCTTTTTAGTTTTCTGTAAAAGAAAACTATTGTGCCGGCTTTGTCTGTCCGTCCGTACTTTTCCTGTCCGCACTTTTTCCTGTCCGCACGTTTTCCTGTCAACACTTTCCCCTGTCCGCACTTTCTCCTGTCTGCACTTAACCTACTGAGGCTAGAGGGCTGCAAATTGTCGTGTTGATCATCCACCCCCCAATCATCAAACATACCAAATCACAGCCCTCTAGCCTCAGTAGTTTGTATTTTATTTAAGGTTAAAGTTAACCATAACCGTGTGTCTGGCAACGATGTAGCCGCATTTTTTACTTGTTTTCTCAAGGTACGACTATTTTCTTTTGGATTTATTTCTTTGTGTGTCTTTTCTAGACAGTTGATAATTTTGTAGGGTAGCCAGTAATGGCATAGTGAATACATATTCTCAGAATATTTCTTATAATAATATTAAAAAAAAAAGTTCATGTTAAACTGTAAAGAATTTCAAGGAAAAATTCAAATAACAGTAGAGTTTTCCATGCACGTTGTTTTTTTTAAGAGTTTGGTGTCTTTTGTATGTTAAAAGATAAAGGTTCCATTGACTTAAAGTCTTTTTTTTTTACCATTTATTAAAAGGTATACTGTACAGTGAAAAAATGGGCAGCCCAGAAATTATTTTTTTAGAATTCAGTCTACTGAAGTTTTATTTTCCCAAGAAATCCTTTGAAAACTAATAGTTTTTTTTTATTTCTTCTAAATGTTTACGATCAGTAGATTAGACTTCAGAATCTAAGCATCAAATGGGGCGATAGAGAGAGAGAGAGAGAGAGAGAGAGAGAGAGAGAGAGAGAGAGGATATACTCAGGAATGTTGGGCCTACGTACGCGTCAAGCGACCTTGCAGAGAACTGAACTGTATGTGATTGCCTGCATCTAGAACTGCACTGATTTCCTTAACTAATTTCCCACTCTCATTTACCTATAGAAACAAAAGGAGAGTGCATACAGTGTTATGAAACGAAAAACAGTTTAAATAACCCAAAAATTACCGTCGTTTTCCAATCTACCAAATCTGACGACGATCTAAAATCAAATCACCGTATGCAAATGGCATTCAGACTTGGCCAAACTCAGCCTTGCCTGAGAGACTGGGCCCAGTTCGAGGAAGGGGGGGCGGGGAATGCCGTTAGAGTTTAGTTTGGCATTTGGAAAATAGAGCGGTATTTTGTTTCATGCCGAGACCTTTACCCAGAACAGGAATGTTTATTTATAAACAAACTTGTTACCATGGAAGGAAGTGGCTTCTAATATTAACCAGCTTTATATTTCAATGGCTGAAGCACTGTTATTATTATTAATATTATTATTGATAAAAATCAGCTTCCTATTTCAATGGCTAAGCACTATTATTATTATTATTATTATTATTATTACTTTTAGCTCATACAATGACATAACCGGAGATAGCAGTTTGAACAAAATTCGTAGGGACAGTTATAAATAAATATTATTTCAACAAAATTCATAGAAACAGTTAAAGATAAATATTAATTAAACAAAATTCACAGAAACAGACATAAATAAATATTAATCACAAAAAATATGCAACAACGGTAAACAAGACAAGTCAAGTAGCAGAGGCTGTCGATAGCCTTTACAAAAAAAAATCATCAAAGGATAAAAAATATCTGTATATCTTAACGAAACCTTGATGAAGACGTCATCAGTGCTTTAAGATTCCTGTGGGAGGGAGGGAGGGAATATCTATCCATAATAATAAATGAAAATTATAATTTTTATTATAATTGTTATTAAGCCAGTGACCATACCATAACATGCGCTATGGAAAACTGTAAAAGCGTAGCCCCAGATTAAGCGATTTCTAAAAACTGGCGTCGCGACAATTAAGGTCAAAGAAACAAGAGTCTGGAGAACTACAAACGGACGAAACAAATCAAGATTAAAATAAATAAATACCCACATAAATAAACGCAGTAATGAATACGTATTCGAAATGTTTCGGGTGTGACGTAACGCGGAAAGAGAGAGAGAGAGAGAGAGAGAGAGAGAGAGAGAGAGAGAGAGAGAGAGAGAGAGAGAGAGAGAGATTCTCGAAACTGAACAAAACGGCGATGAAGTGAATGGCAGCAGAGAAGCTGAGTGAAGGAAGTGGCGTAAGAAGGTAGGAGGAGGGGGAGGAGGAGGAGGAGATGGTTGAGGGAAGTACATCGAGAAGGGAGGGGCAGCCTCGTCAGGAGGAGTCTCAGCAGGAAAGGTACTTTCTGCCCGTGATGCAATAATGGAGATCTCTGGAAAGGGTCTCCTCCTCCTTCCACACAGCGTCGGATACCCTGGGTATAGCAGCGGGTACGAGCGAAATATTTGGGGACTGTTGGGCCATTGAAGGCTTGAGTGCGCGTGCGTGCGTGTGTGCGTGCACGGGCATGCGCGTGTAGAAGGGGAGTGAGTGAGAGAGGAGCATTCTCCGTCAGGTACTAGCAAGATGGCCTACATATTAAGTGATGATGCTGAAATCGTCCATTTCCTTTAGCCGACTTTCTTCTCGCGGTCCCATTGGCACCGGTGGGCGCTCTCCGTCCACACTTCAGTATAAAACAGTGGTTCTTAACCAGGGGTGCGAGCACCCCTGGGGGTTGCGAAGCCGGTTCCTAAGGGGTGCGAGGATGCCTATGAATAATTAAAGCAAAATATTTCTTATATACGCATGATATTTTTTCTGCAAAAATTGAAAATAAAATAAAATAAAATAAAATAATAATAATAATAATAATAATAATAATAATAATAATAATTATTATTATTATTATTATTATTATTATTATTATTATTATTATTATTATTTATTAATTTTATTTTTTCAGTAATTCAGAGGTGCGAGAACTGATTGCGGATTTGAAAGGGGTGCATACATTGAAAAAGGTTGAGAACCACTGGTCTGTAAAACTTGTCATAAACACACGTCAGAAACTTATCACGTACACGTCACAAACAGGTTGAACAGAGGTTAATGACTTATTGGTAGGTCTAACCAGTTAGAGTTCCATACGCTTATCCATTATTGTCCAAAGGTTCGTTCTCCTCTCACGGTCGTTGAATTGTTCTCAACTTGTTTGTGCTATATATGAGATAAGTTGCTGCCGTAAGGATGTGTTCACACCACAGTAAAACAAGTCATAAGCACACTTCAGTTTGCAAACGAGTCAACGACAGGAAGTGGAGAACAAGTCTCATGCAAATGCTGGATGACCGCCTGAAGCACCAGTTAAGACTTCCTGCAATTCGCTGACTTGCATTAAACCTGTACGCGATATGTGTACGACAAGTTGTCTACTTATTTATGACGTGTTTAACTGCAATGTGGAAGCACCCAGAGAAAAGACTTGACAACGATATGCCGCCTTAATCTCTAGAGAGAATCGTACTTTCTAATTCAAGAGTTTTCCCGATAGATGTGATATACCTGTATACAGATGTCATATAGTTAAGTAAATAGTTAAATGTGAACTGTAATTTTCATAAGAGGGAAAATGAATCAGTAGGAAATAGGAGGTATCACCTTGATATTGAAAAATGACACATGGAATACTACCAACAGAGTGCCAATGATGAAAGGCTACCAGTTATATGAATGGTAGAAATGAACCTTGAAATTCAAAAATGACGCCTGGGATACTATTATAGAATAGTCTTCATTAAGGATTTTGGAGCCTAGCATGAAAAAAGGTGTCATTTTCTAAAACTAGGGTATAGTCAGTCATGCAATAATGGCCACCACTCATCAAAACTTGTAGCAATAATCATTGGTTCAAATGCTGCAGTATTTTTTTTTTTCCATTAAAATTTAAACCATCTGTAGCTTGATTTTACCTCTGAAAGAATCATAAATTACGAATAAAACCCTCTTTTTATACTTATTGCATCATTAAGTCAGTTTTAATAAAGAAAGTTCGATCACAAATAGGAAATGTATTTATGACTAATTAATAGCAAGAAGCATATCATAAATACACAAGAAATAAAAAATGAAAATGGTTTTTTAAAGATGGGCGTCAGTGCCTCAGCCTCATATGAAGAGACGATAGATTTTCAACCTCTTTGAGCCTTTGATCAGTTCTTGGAAATCCGACCTTCACATTAATGTGGAGTACAAATCTTTGGGTGAATATAACAAGTATGGAAGAAAAAAAATTTTTGCTATGGGACGTCATACAAAGTCAGTTTGTTTTCATCGCCCTGATACGCAAAATCTATTCATATTGTTAACATGGAATTCAACAATACTTTTTGAACTTGCCTAGTGCTTGCTGCCCTAAACGATTCACAAGAGATTAGAAGAAGCTGTAAGATAACCAGCTGTACAGGAATTATGTGATTATATGATTTTATGAAATTTATGCTGTCAAAGCAAGCACTGGAGTACTTTTTCACGCCATTCAGCGCTCAAGATAGTAAAAAGAGGGAGTGGTTGAACAGGCAGATAGAGAGAGATACAGAAAATGAGATGGAGTACAAGGAAGTGGGGGGGAAAACCCACAATTGCACTGAGAAGTAATAGTCAGAGGGCTTGGACAGCAAGACTGAAGAAAAGAGGCGGGATTGAAGGTAAAGTAAAAGAGTAAAAGGCTAAAAAGTGGATGCCGCTACTGGCCGAGGAGACGCTGCAAATACCCTTTAGTCAAGCGTATAGTGCCCCATGTATGGTGTCATAACTGCACTACCCTCCCACAAAGACTTTACAAAACTCAACTTTACAACTTTTTACTGCTTCATAACCAACGTTTGTAAGAAGGAGGGAATGTACAGTACTGAGCAGAATTAGGTGGATAAACATCAGAACCTCTGGAAATTAATATGTAAAATAAGCTATGGCGAAGGGGGGGGGGGTGCTTGTCAGCATAAATCATACAATCCGATCATTTCACAAAAAAAAAAAAAGACTCTGGAGGGAAGTTGTGGTCCTTGGCCGATATCTGTACCTAAATTGGCCAGGTTAATGTGTGTTTTTTTTTTATTTTTGGCGTCAAATTGAAAGAGTGCCAATTCAAAGCACTGGCAATAGGATTGCGAGGCACTTGAGAAAAGGGAAACGTTTTATCTTGAAGAATATTATGTACTGTCATGAAATCCCAAATGGAAGACTATATAATTGTAATGTTGCAATGTTTTTCTATTTCTGATAGTTACTATGGCGATGTCAAAAGGTTATTTCAAGAGGGTACTTTATGGGAATATATATATATATATATATATATATATATATATATATATATATATATATATATATATATATATATATATATGTATATATATATATATATATATATATATATAAATATATATATATATATATAATATATATATATATATATATATATATATATATATGTATGTATGTATGTATGTATGTATGTATGTATGTATGTATGTATGCGTGTGTGTGTGTGTGTGAATGCATGTATGTATGTATGATATCTTTCCTCTGCAGTTTTACAGAACTGCTCGTGCTGAGGACTGAGAAAAGGCTAAGGAATTTCTGAATATTTTATTATATTTTTTTTTCCGTAGTTCACTTCATGGGCAGGACACTTTATATTCAGGTTTTTACGCAGCTGACTGCCTTTTTATGACATAAAAAAAGTAAGTATTAGCAACATTGGAACATATGAATATTCAGAGGAAATTTTATTTTAAAAAACTTACATATCTTCGTCAGTGAAGGCTGAATTATAACCAGGTAAATAGCGTGGTAGCGAAGACTGTTTATTCTCTCTCTCTCTCTCTCTCTCTCTCTCTCTCTCTCTCTCTCTCTCTCTCTCTCTCTCTCTCTCTCTCTCTCTCTACGTTAAAAGATTACATTTTTCCAAGGAATTTTAAGGCTTCAATTCTTTCATCAGTCAAGGCTGAATTATAATTAGGTAAATACTGTTGTTCTGAAGATTCTGAAGACACTCTCTCTCTCATTAAAATATGAATTTTTTAGAGAATTTTAAAAGACTTCAATTCCTTCATCAGTCAAGGTAAATATCGAGGTACGGAAGACTAATGATTCTCTCTCTCTCTCTCTCTCTCTCTCTCTCTCTCTCTCTCTCTCTCTCTCTCTCTCTCTCTCTCTCTCTCCCCACTAAAATATGAATCTTTCTAGGGAATTTTAAGACTACAGTTCCTTCATCAGTAAAGAACTAGGTAAATATGAAGATACTAAAGACTTATTAGTCTCTCTCTCTCTCTCTCTCTCTCTCTCTCTCTCTCTCTCTCTCTCTCTATGAAGGACAGCGTCACTACCTGTCCTACTGGTTGAGCGTAGTGACTTCAGATGACCTTTCTGCCATCAACAAGAAAGGTCAAAGGTCATTAGGTTTAGTCTAAGGGTCGCCTTTGGCTCTCTGGTTAAGTAAGTTCTTTTCTACATGACTAAGGAATGATATAAACAATTTACCCTTGAGAGAACTTGTGGAATGTGAAGTTTGCTTATTCGATGCCGAAGAAGAAGCAAACATGCGTACGACCAAATACATACATACATACATACATGTATGTATAACTTACACACAAATGCGCATATATATATATATGTGTGTGTGTATATATATACATATATATGTATATGTATATATATATATGTATATATATATATATATATATATATATATATATATATATATATATGATATTTAAATATAAAATATAATATATATATATATGTATATACATATATATATATATATATATATATATATATATATATATATATATATATATGTATGTAATTCTAATAGCCTCAATGCCCTCTTAACTTCTCGAATTCTCCGCGCTTTTTCGGATATGCTTGTAACTACGAAGCTGAAATATCCAAACAGAAGAAGAAATTGAAGAGCCTGTGAACACAGGTCGCAGGAAGCCAACCCGCATTTCCATATTCACAAGGAGGTCGCGTTGCCGACCTGACCACGAGAAGGATAAAAGTCTATTACCTCTCGTACATACATATACCTGTCGTTTTCAGATATATTTATTAGAGCTGGAATAGACCCATCCTCACCATCGTAGCCAAGTGGGCAATCGTTGTTATTGCTTTTTAGGCTGACATATATATGTAGATTCTATATATATATATATATATATATATATATATATATATATATATATATATATATATATATATATATGTGTGTGTGTGTGTGTGTGTGTGTGTGTGTGTGTATGTGTGTGTGTGTGTATATGTGTGTGTATGCCGGAAAGAATTAATATCAAAACAGGTGAAAAAAAATCTTGATATCTGGGCAAGAAAGGCATTCAGGCACAAAATAAAACAGCCAACACTGACAGCTGGGTCAAGTCTACAAGATGCGATGAAAAGGCCTGATTAGGCCCTTACCTGTTGAGCAGGTAAACACAGAAAGAAAATCCTGGATAGAGGTTCCAGTTTTCGAATTGCCTGGAAATTTATGGAATGGAATGGAATGGAAAATAGAGTTTAGGCCAAAGGCCAAGCGCTGGGACTTATGAGGTCATTCAGCGTGGGAAAGGAATCAGAGTAAGAGGGCTTGAAAGGTGTAACAGGAGGAAAACCTTAAAGCAGTTGCACTATGAAATAATTGTTAGGAGACGGTGGATAGCAAGATGGAAGACAGATAACATGAATGGAGGTACAGTAAAAAGAATGAAAGGGGTTACAGCTAGGGGCCGAAGGCAAGTTGCAAAGGACCTTCAGTAGTGCCTACGGTGCACCCTGTGAGGTGCACTGACGGCAGTACCCCCGTGCAGGGACCTGGAAATTTATGAAATGTGTGCCAGTGATGATTTCGTAGACATGTGATACAATGAAACCCACGAAAAAGCTCCTAACAAAACGTTTTAAAACGTCTTAATATTTTGATGATAATTCTGAACGTCAGTGAATCAACGACCTAAGTCAGCAATAACCTTTACTTTACTTATTTAGAGTTATATCTGGATTATTAAAGGCAGCGATATTTAAGTATTTTTGCTTTTGAAACGTGTGACAAGAGGACGTGGAGTTTTGTTTCATATAGACATGATTATTCATTAGACTCATTACGCATTGGATCTATATTAATTTTTTTTTCTGTTGCTCCATCTCATTACTCGGTTCCATTTTTTCTATTTTTCAATTTATTAAACCTTGGCTTTCATCATGTCTTGCTATCTTGAACTCAAAAAGCGGAAACAAACTATTATTGCAATCATTTTTCTCCTCGTTCAGAAAAATATAAGAAATATTTGACTTTCCTTTATCACCACATCGGTATAGTTACACATTTGTTCAAATTTTATTAAGTAGTTTTTTTTTTTTTCATTGGTATCTTCATATCCTTCCCAATAGTAGTTTTCTCCCGTAGTTGATTCTTAAATCATTCTGTCCTTGCAAACTAACCTAGTTCATTGTTTTAGTCACTTGTCTGTAAATAAACACTTCCAGTAAATGTGTAAACTCACATACACAGACTAGGCTTGAAAGCATTTTACCAATATGTAATATATATGCATGTAATTTCGAGGTTTCTTTTTGTGTAACCTCAGTGTGTTTATAAAATCTCATTAGGCGAAGAATTTGAGAGAGAGAGAGAGAGAGAGAGAGAGAGAGAGAGAGAGAGAGAGAGAGAGAGAGAGAGAGAGAGAGAGAGAGAGAGAGAGAGAGAGAGAGAGAATTTACTCTCCTTTAATTGTCTTTGAAATATCATAACGATCAATTTCAAAACAACTCTATTCCCGTTTTATTCGAAGCTTACCAAGAAAGCCCTATCAGTACACAATTCCTCGTCTTATCACACAACAAAGGACCTCATTCAGATCCCAATTTAATCCGGCTTTCGTGAAGGGTTGAGGTTTCTAATGGAGTACCCACTTCAAGGAGGAAGTGCACGTTTGGCATATACCTGTCAAACGCAGGAGCCTTCGAAAAAGGTAAAAGGTGATGCCCCCAAACCTTTCAGTGACCTTCCTTATTTTGACGCACTGATATTTATCTTTCGGGTGTACGTGGCTCCTTGTGCACTACCTGGCTGGTCGTCTGAATTAATTGTCTGATAGTGAATTTCCCACTGTTTCTTCAAGCCTCTTTGTTGGAATATAGAGTTTAGACCAGAGGTCAAGCACTGGGACCTATGAAGTCACTCAGCGCTGGAAGGGATATTGAGGGGTGTAGTTTGAAAGGAAATCCTCCCAGTTGCACTATGAATCAATTGTTAGGAGAGGGTGGAAAGTAAGATGGAAGAAATAGAATATGAACGGAGATACAGTAAAAGGAATGAAAGGGGTTGCAGCTATGGGCCAGAGGGACGCTGCAAAGAACCTTTATTAACGCCTACAGTGCACCGCACGAGGTGCACTGACGGTACTACCCCTCTACGGGGAAAACCCCTTAGATGTTCGTGATTTATGCTTAGCACATAGTTGTCATTTCATTTTGATTTCTTCCCTCTGTAGAAACTTTATTTTGTTCAGTAAATGTGTTTCTGGCGTCATTTACCATTGTTTTTGTAATGCCATTCTAACTATTTTCTTCAGCTATGAGTGCTAAAAGTGCACTTAAATCGTTGATGACTTTATATACAACAAAAACATACTTTCGTTAAGTAAAGATTTGATGATAACATCAAGGTTAAGGAATTCGAGAAGTGGAATGGACCCAAAAATAGGGTACAGATGAAAGATAATGATAACCTTTTTATAGAATAAACAAAGAGAGAGAGAGAGAGAGAGAGAGAGAGAGAGAGAGAGAGAGAGAGAGAGAGAGTAATAATGATGTTTATGGATGTACATACCTATACAAGAGCCCCTTTACCAAGCAAATCATTAAGGCAGTAACTACAGGTGAAAGATAATGATAAATCCTTTACAAGATAAACAGAGGAAGGAGAGAGAGAGAGAGAGAGAGAGAGAGAGAGAGAGAGAGAGAGAGAGTAATATGATTTCTATTAAAGTACCCTTTACCAAATAAATCATTAATTTACAATATCACTCGGAGATGTTATTACAGCAATTACCTACACAAAAGAAATAAACTCTCTAATTTGGCGCGTTTAGAAAATGAACACTTAAAACATAATTATTGAGTTCGTTCGCGTAGGCAATTTCCCTTCCAAGAACAAACTGAGAAGGAAAAAACGGAGAAGTTTCCTCCAAAACGTGAATGATTACTACAGGGCCAGACTTCACAAGAAGTGGTTCCCACGCAGAGGAGGCAAAGAATGATTAGCTGTGCGAATGTTTTGCTTTGTCAGCAAATTGAAAGCCAAGTACGCAATCAACAGTGATACAGCTGTGTTTATTTGTAAGTGTTAGGGTGAGTCCACACTACGGAAGTATGTCAAACACACGTCGGCAACTTATCGCATACATATAGCAAATAAGTTGAATACAAGTCAGTGACCGAAATGTAGAACGAATCTTTGGCAAAAGCTGGGTAATCTTATAAAGCACTTGTTAGAACTACCAGTTAAGTTGTTAATTTGTTTTCAACCTGTTGGTGATGTGTGTGTGTTAAGTTTCCAACGTGTATTGAAGGTGTGTTATTTGTGTGTACTTATTTTCAACTCTGCACTAAAGTGTGTTTTGCAGAGATGCAATCTTAAACAATGAAATCATTAGTAGTCATTGCGAGATCATAAGAATATCGATTTCTATCTTCTATTTAATAAACTGAATTGAACTGAATACAAAATTTAGGCCAAAGGCCCAGCACTGGGACCTATGAGGTCACTCAGCGCTGAAATAGAAATTGACAGTAAAAGGTTTGAAAGGTGTAACAGGAGGAAAACCTCAAAGCAGTTGCACTTTGAATCAATTGTTAGGAGAGGGTTGAGGAAAGTAAGATTGAAGACAGAGAAAATGACAGGAGGTACAGTAAAAGGAACGGAAGGGGTTGTAGCTAGGATCCGAAGGCACGTTGCAAAGAACCTTAATTAATGCCTACAGTGCACCACATGAGGGATCTGTTTAATGAAGATTCCAATCTCCCATAATCAATGCCAATTTGTGCAGTGATTGCACGACAATTTTGTAAGACTGCTCGGCAAGAACTAAATTGCTTTATACTGAACGCTACTGTTGAAATGTGCTTGAAATTTGTTGATAATCTCTCATGAACTATTATTGTATTATACTATAGAACTTTGAAGTTATTTTACTAAGCATGATAAGTTTCATACCAGACTGACTCCATAACATACCAATCCTAAAACGAATCTTCTACACTTCCTTCATTCGCCAATTAATAATGACATAAATCATTATTGGGGGACCTACTATGTTACCTCGACTTCATAGTATAGGTTTTAAAAATAGAGAGAGAAGGTACGGCGAGGCTTGGTTTAAACATGAAAACAGAAAGGACAAAAGAGACATATATTTTCTTCGTTACCATCAGCAAAAATATTGACCTCATCACAGAATTCCACAAATCTTCTCTACGCCTTTTTCCCAAGCCATGAACAGACTTATTCTTGTGAGGTGCAATGATGCTAAACTACGAGGTACCCAAGAGTCCTTGTCATCGTTTTTAGTACTTTAAAAATGTTTGCTGCCTTGCACGGACATGGGACCATAAATATTATCAACAAGAGAATTTAGTGGTTTTAACAAGCAGCTATAGCAATGTTTTGACCTCAAGATGAATAAGGCAACTTCTTGTAACATTTACAAAAAATACATAATTTGCTAACTTGGCTATGCAGATTCAAGAGCAGTAAGCCCATATCTTTAGAAAATAAAAACAGCTAAAAAGCGCACATTAATTCATTAGTTTCTTTACAACTGCTATAACAAGCTTAGTCTGGTCAACTTAACTTAATTATATGGCACTTGAGGAACAAATGGATGTAAAGTAAAAGGTTAAAATTTGGGTGCAGCTGCAGGACGGAGGGACGCTTTAAAACCCTATGGTAATGCCTGCAGGAACGCAGGTAAAAAAGTCACAAAGAAAAAAAAGTCACACAAAAAAGTCACAGGAAAAATGTCACCTTAATCTTCCTAGATAGTGACCCCCCCAAGGGTTTTAACTCGGTATGTATCCACCTTTGCGACGCGTTTAGTACAAGCCCGTTGGGGAATTTTTTTTTAACCCGGTATGTATCCACCTTGCGGCGTCTTTAGTACAAGCCCTTTGGGGATTACCGTAGAAACATAAACAAAAGACTGTAAATATCATAAAGATAATGACCCCCAAGAAATAGTGAAATTTTCCCTGTGACTTTATTACCGGCCACCATAAATTAATGTACTCTTTTGCCTAGCCAAAATTAACTTTTTTCCTGTGACTCTTTTCCTGTGACTTTTTTTCCCGTGACTTTTTTTCCTGTGACTTTTTTTCCTATGCCTTTTTTTCCTGTGACTTTATTGCCAGCCACCGCCTGCAGCGCACCACGTGTGAAAAATCTGTCCGCCAAAGCTTCAGACTGGTAGTAAAATGAAGTGATATGGATACCAAGATGCGATAACGGTAAATCAAAATTGAATAATTGTTGTAAAATAGATCACTTCTCAATACAGAATAAACGAACGCACAAAAAACAATGTCAGGAAACAATCAAGAGGAGAAAGCGAGGTAATGCGCACGCGCTGGAAAATGATATACATTCACAACCACTTAAAACTCGAGCACTTCTCAAAGGCACTTCTTATCCGAACGCTTTCAAGCAGTCTGTCATTTTTCCAAGATGGGTGACAAAAACAGACACATCTTGGGATAATTGTCACTAATTATCGCAGCAATTAGTGCTTTTGTTTTTTGTCAGGCGTAGTCTGTATGTTTTTTTGTCATTCGAATCCACTTTCATCATTGTTACAAAATCAACTGTGTCGGAACTTTCACTGGCAAAGGGAATTCAAAGATGAGGCTTTTGAAAACTTTAGATATTTTTTGCTTTTTTTATATAGATTTTTCTTTGTCCACAGTTACGTGAACTAAAACCTTTCATCTGTGAACCTTCCACCTCGGCCCCCGCGGCAAATGAAAGCTTGTCCAGAAAATACGGAACGTAATCATACCATTAAAAAAATTAATGGAGTATGTCAAGATTAGCGAATCCACTCGCAGCAGGGTTCGCTACTCTTTACAAGAAGATTATTGGGTTCGTTATTCTTTACATGGGAATAATCGGGTTCGCTGTTCTAGACATGAACACTTCGGTACCAGACATTTGATCCCCCAGGGGCTAGTACTAAACAAGGCGAAATACATTTGACCCCCCAGGGGCTAGTGCTAAACACGGCGAAACAGTGTAGATGAATCACTTTTTCGCCGTGTTTAGTACTAGCCCTCATGTGGAATTGGAGTTCGGACCGGAACTGTAAATCCATCCTGCAATCTGAAATCTCTTCAGCCCCACACCCCAACCAACCAGACCTCTCCTCCAACAAACCTCCCCCCTCAATAACCAACTGACCACCTCACCCCATCCCATCCCAAAACAAGAAAAAACAACAACCACCTAACTTGGTCACTTGCATCCTAATGTAATAGTTACAAGTCTCGATAACTTTACAGTGGCTCGTTATTCCTCATAACGACATTACTGCAACTCCGTAATCCATCTCCTCTCTGCTGCTTAACATTGCAAACGAGGCACTACATAACTTGTTACCACAGCTAGGTCAAAGCTAGGTCAAAGCAACTCAAGTTCTCTAAAGTATATTGAAAAAAAAATGTTATCAACATTCAGTTACGTAGAAAACAGAGGTGCTGTTGCTTATTGGACTTAAAAGTGTATAAAGTTTTTAATTGCCATGCAGTTGTGAGAACAGAGTTACTAATTGAATTCTATTCACAGATTGAAACTCCCATGATATACATTTTGTTTGCAAGTCATTCCTTAGATAATCAAAAGTCAATCAAGTGTGACTACTTTGACGACATGAGTAGATTACTTCAAATGACTTAATGTCAATCCAACGATGGGTTTGATAAATATCTCGTTTATTCCAAAGGCATAATGGCGTATATATGAGCTAGCCGGATATAGTAGTTTTATATAATGGATTGCTGGTGTTAAAATTACTCAGTTATTTGCAGCTTTGGCTGATTTTAAGAGTAATGTCATCTCCCTTGGCATCCACAGCGGGAGGTACCCACCATATTTCGTCTTCTATGTTTGTAAAACATGTAATAAGAGAAATCATAATTCTTAATGCGAGAAACTTTCTAGGACTGTCTCGAGGGCATTCCATGGCACTTCTTCACCGAAGAACAACTTTGTGGTGAGATACTTTTAGTAACATTAGCTTTCATCGCAAATAGTTAATTGCGGAAATAGACTAATTACAAGGTGTATGATCAGAGGGAATTTGTTCAGTAGGTATTATGGCAGTACATATTACATACGATGAATTATAAAAATCAGTATAAATTAAAATGTAACAGTCTTGTGTTCCGAGTTATGATTGTCAGGATTACAACCAAAACTTGAACGAAGAATGGTTATTGCAAAGTCAAGATTCAGCCACTGTTTTATAACTATATGCTTCCCATGTACTTGTAAATGAATGCGAAAACCGCCGTTATAGTAGTGAGACTTGTAGTCGTGAAAAATGAGACTATTCACCAAAATAATTTGCAGTCACTTAAAGACACCGATACGTTGATTACAACACTAAGTTCTTTTAAATAGAAATCTATAGTAATAATACATTAGAACAGTTCGTCATATCTGGAATTACCATCCCTGCGAGGTTTAATATCAAGCTTTAGTACTACTTCGAAACTTTTGGCCACGTAGGCAAGGTTTAACGTTACCATTTTTCTTTATTTTATTAGTAATCCAGTTTAGTCCAATGTGGGCTAAGGATATTCATGATTTATTACTTTACCATATATTTAGTCTACGGCTTAATATCTTTAATAAACCGAGCTGAACAGAACACATTTTTAGCATTTTCATAGACTAATTTCATCACTCAACTAATGACTTCACGCCAATCCTTCACAGCGAATAGCCTCAATAGCTGCAAAGATTTTACGCCACTCCCAAAAGGATAACTTGTTCGTTGAAAACTGCTTTGAGCTCAAGTGTCTTAAATTTAAACTTGGAAATAAGGAACATGAAAATAACCACCCGTCGTCTTACATATTCACTGTATATCTACACAAGATACCAGTCACCAACTCAGTCGGCGTGAATTAGTTATTTTGATTTACAAACCATAGTTTAGATATTCAAAAGGCATGTCACTCCATTCGCCAGGTAAGTCTAGTATTAAATTGCTTCGACAAAGTGTTTGTCTACGCTTTTTAGCCATATTTAATATATATTTAATATCTATTATATAAAGTTAAACACAGTTGTCGTGGTAAAGGAAACTGTTCCACACCTCCATGAGGCCAAAGCCAGACGGCCGATTGTGCTTTTAGCACTTTTAGCACTTTTCATTTACCAATCTAGGGTAAATGAAAAGTATTTCAGACCTGTTAAAATTACTTTTATTTTATTTATTCATTATTATTATTTTTTTTTTTTTGCTTATTTACCGATTGCTATGGTTTTAGATGGCTTAGCGAATAGTCAAGTGATGAAACTCACTTGAACCGTGTATCTTAACTTAATCGACATTACTTAAACATTCTCTCCAGTTGCTTATGCTATGTATCGAATACCAGCCAGAACTCAAAAGGATTTTAGGTAGGCAGTTTGATGTTCTAGTTTAATGGTTTTCCTTGGTAGTCTTTTACCTCCTGATTTCAACCAAGTTTATTAACGTATCTGGTTACACTCTTCCCTCAACCCATTATGCTCTTTACTGTGGAAATAATGTCATAACTGACATTTTTGTTGTTCATACGAACATGGTTACACCAACTGAAAATCCCAGGTTCAACATTTTGCCTCCTTGGAAAAATTGCTCAATTCAGAAAGTTTCTATACCGAGATTATTCTGCAAAGTGCAAGGGCTCCAACAAATTAGGCAGTTTACCCATAAAGACTCAGGCCTTGAAATTACTTTCCTGAAAATAGTTCAACTAACCAAAGTGAGAATCAAAGAAAGCAAGAATTTCTACCACACACTATCCAACTTTTGTATTTATGCCATTTATCAGTTTTTCAACTTCATGCTTTCTGCCTGGTGAATCAACTTAAACTAAATCATGGAAGCTGCATACTGAAAAAACATCAGGGAAATTTTTTTGTCCATTAGTAATTAATGGTTTATTCAAGATCAAGATTTCTCTATTGCTGCAAAGCATATGTCATAGCAGTATTCCACAGCTGCTTTGCCAGCCAGCCTATGGCAATAATTTGAAAACCCTAAAACACCATAAAAATTGGACCATCATTTAATGCTAGAATCCATGGATCATAAAATTAGCAAAAATTTTTGTATTCTTTATTTCCTTCTTAACCTGCACAAGGACATTTTATTGCCGACATCAGTGTACCCAAGCTAGCAGAAGGCTCGAAAATCCACTGACTATTAGCAATATCATCATATTGGCTTGGCTAGTCAAGGTGTTTCAGCTCAATTGAAGGTGACGAAGCTCAGACCTGAAGGTAACGAGGATCATAGTTCAGAGTTCTGTGGAGAGTAATTAAGATGTTAGAAAAACACATTGACAAGCACTTTGGCATATAATTTGAAGCTATACAGATGCCCGATAAACAAGAATCTATAATAAAACAAAAAAAAATTTAAATTTCCAATGCCTGGGGTCAAAATTGGGAGCTATTTATAATCAGCTGCTAACAGAAAAAAACTCATTTCAATGCAGATTTAAGTCATTCTGGCTAAAGCAAGCAATATAAAGCTTCTTGCTTTACCAAAAAATCCGATTACACTAGCCCTCCAGTTCCTGAACTATTACCCATTGGAGTTAATGGGTGCCCTAACTCCATCTACATGGATATTAAAGTCTTCACGTACAACTAACATTACACAATTTCCTAACTAGAATACACAATCTCTAAAGCAGTGGCTCTTACCTTTTACCTCAACACTGAACGAGGTCACACCTCTGAGGAGATTGCCTTTATCTCAAGTTCTACTTGGAAGCTGTCCTCAGCCAAGAGAAATTAGTCAACCTCAAAAGCTGTGCTACATAGCCCTCAAGGATGAAGTCTAGACAAGCCCAGTATCTCGCTAAACTTTACCAAAAATTTTGAAAACTGGTAACTATCAACAGACACCTATTCAAATCTGCGATTAAATTCAGACTTCAGTATTTAACACTACATGCCTCAAGTCCCCCTTTTCATGAATAAATCTGTAATAGATTAATTCTTTACCTAAATCAAATGAGGACTTTTTCATTAGCCCTTGTCTCATGTTTCAAGATACGTCCAGACCAAATATTACTTTGAAATCCTGTCGCTTAAACGATTTCAAATCTCTTCGTCTCTAAGTTACACCCATCATACAATTTCAAACTTACGAAATATCAGCCACTATGTACATTATCTGAACCTCAATTTTAACCATACGAAAGCACATTTAAACCCTTGATAATTTCTTTAGTAGAAGCCCACCTATGTAATGAAACTTAAAAACTACATAGAGTCAAATCTACCTCTTGCCAAATCTCCAGCAATCTTCATGTCGCGTCTGCTATAAAATACCCATCGAAGTCATTCACTCGCCAACCCCAAACGCATTGAAATCCGATTCACTGAACAAAAGCCAAGCGAAAGTCATTCAAATAAAACTCTCTCCAACCATATTTAAGTCATGGCTTTTTACCCTAGCTAAAGAATTAAATTTTCTTGAAAACAGTCACATTAAAAGTTACAGCCACTTTACTGCAAAACCTCAGGAATTTTCAAGTTACAGGAGTGGAATATTAAATTTAGGCCAAAGGACAATAGTCTAGCGCTGAAAGGGATAGAGTAAAAAAGATTTTAAAAGTGTAACAGGAAAAAAGGGAGTATGAACTGAGATAGTTAAAAGGAATGAAAGGGGCTGCAACTAAAGGTCGAAGGGACGTTGCAAAGAACCTTAAATAATGCCTACAGCACATCACACAAGGTGCACTGGCGGCTCTACACCCAACCCCCCACCCCCGATCTCCAAGTTACATTTCACGTATTGAAATTAATATCCACACCTCACAAAGAAAACTAGCCGAATCAAATGAAATTTAAATTAATTTCCAACTGAAATAGCTGGATTAACTGATTACGCACCCATCGCAACTATTTAATGTGGGATTGCAGTCTGAAAAAATTCCTAGGGTCAGGGCTGGTTTGGGGAAAACATTTAAATTAAAAAAAAAAAAGTGTAAGAGCAACAATGTTTCCTCTAATTCATGGCAGCCTAGATTATGTTAGCGGGTGGAGAAGCATCCAGTAACTACCCACAAACTTGTCAAGCTGATTTCTGAACCCTAGCTTTGGTTAGGGATGGGTACACAAGGATGCATTGTAAGGTCACTTATTTTGCTATTCAACCAATCAAACGCCTGTTATACCCCCTCCTCCCCAAGTGGTCTTAAAAGTAGTCTTGCTCATGATTAAGGGGTTCCAGCCTAAACTTAGCTTTATTACCTTTGCCATCTAAATTCTCCAGATAGGAAGCCATGATGAAAGTACTTTATAAGTGGTTTGAGAACAAAGGCCCCAGGTAGAGTAGGCCAGTCAGGGTACATCAAGAGAGGTTGTCATCAGGAGGACGACAACACCCCTGGGCCAAGTTTGGACAATCCTAGATTAGGATATGTAAGGATGCAAGATATGACGATACAACACCCCAGGGCCAGGTTTGGACAATCCTAGATTAGGATATGTAAGGATGCAAGATAAGACGACACAACATCCCAGGGCCAGGTTTGGACAATCCTAGATTAGGATATGTAAGGATGCAAGAGGAGGGCACGACGATAAGCGAGGCTAGCTTTAGGCAGATTTGATTCCACCAAAGCTTCATTAAAATTCAACCTTTTAGGTATAAAGGAAATGTTTTTCCACCTAAAAAAACAGACACAAAAGTGTCTACCAAGCTGCTAATAAGAATTAGTGAAAACTTGGAAATTTTAGACCTTAATTACGAACAATATAGTTCTAATTGTTCTAACAAACGAAAACACAACGATTCTAGGGGTAAACTTAAACTAACATCAAAATTTAGTATTTCAAAAGCAATACACGTTCTTGAACAACCTTTTACAAGGAACACTTCCTACCCAACAAAAAACAATGCAGGATACTTCACTCTTGTTAATGAGGAGCACTAGCATTTCTGCACACAAAATTATGCAGAATATTGAAACCAAAGCACACGACAATAATTCTAGGAACCTGAGTAGATGATTTCTTAAGTTTTTGAGAATTTGACGGTTCTCTACATGGTAGGCAAAGACTACCATATACATACCTTGGGCCACCTTTGCCCGAGTATCACCGCCACCCCGACAAATGTGGCCCAGTCTAATTTGAGAGACATTAAACTTTAAACTTTAACCCTAAAACCTTATAAATAGACAAATCTCGCACACTACTGTACTGTAGCTCACTTATAAGGAGAGAATATTCACACCAAAAGTAACTAGAAATTTAAAAACACGAATTACATGAGAAGGCACGATATTTATTCAGTACCTCATTTCTATTGCTTTTAAATCAATTGATCGGTTGCCGTACATACTAAATATGCGAAGTGGATGGAGTTTCCTAATAACTATGAAAGCCATGCGAAATTAGGAAAACCATGCCAATTTAAGTGCTTAAGGTATTCAATCGAGAAAATCGAAGGTTAAAATACAGATTCATTACCCTAAATGAACAACTATACACTACGTAGGTATACTGTCTTTTAAAAGACGCATTAGACCCGCGCTCTGTCTACAGTGGTCGCGAAACCTTCACATTACTTCGCGAAAGCATCACTCGTGCGATGGAACACTGGATAGGCAACCGTACGGTTTACACTAAGACTTTATTTGAACCGTTAACATATCTACGAGACAAGTTCAGCTTAACTGTTACACGAAATCCTCAAATTAATTAGTAGTAAAGAACATGCCTCGAGCCACTCCAACCGTTAAAATATCCACGAGACTAGTTTACCTTTTAAGTGATACGCGACATCCTCAAACCAATCAATAGTAAAGGGTATGCCTAGACCCACTCAAACCGTTAAAATGATAAGTTTAGCTCAAGTGTTTCGCAACGTCAGATCAATCAGTAGTGAATAATATGACTAAATCCATTCTACTTAACACTAGACAAAAGTAAATTAGAGTTCATACACTTTGTCGTCAATTCCGAAATTTAGAGAACGGCTTTAGACAAACGGACACAAAAATTATACACAACTATGTCAGCTTAATTGCAAGTTATCACACCCGTGGTCAAACCATACAGCAAAGAAGACTCACAATTCTGTAAAACCCAACAACTCGAACAGGAATCACAATAATTAAGCCTTACCTTAAACATAGGTTCCCTCAAAAGATCCCCAAAAGCGGTAACAAGAAACGACGAGTAGTAATTTCAACACACTCGGAAAAGTTCCTTAATCGACAGCGCGCCGAAGATAATCACGAATGAATCAGCACCTACAATTAGAACTGACGTCAGGTCAAGTGACCAAAGTTGCCTCTCATGATGTTACATCTATTGACGTGGTCGTGGCGTCATATCCACGGATTCTGGAATGAAGGGAAAGACCGAGAAGGAGCGATTTTGGGTTATTTTTCGGAAGACATCGGCCACCTCCCACATTATAATTTATATTTTTCTTGGGTAAAACACATCAAAACAAAAAATTTCTTCTCAGTGCATAACCTTCGCAAATGCTTAATAACAGAGAAAAATAATGAATCAAATTACGACTTATGAGGTGAGACAATACCGGCCCCCCAAACCCCCTCCATAGATAATACGACAAAGTTGTAACCAGTAAACACCTCAATATATAATAGGTTACGTTAGGTTGGCATTTTTAGGTTCTTTTAGTGCCCTATCATGTCCTAGCCATTTTTGCATGAAAAACCCAAAATGGTGTTTCAGGCAAAAATGGCGGGCTGGAGTCTTCCGAAAAATTACCTTGATTTGTCTTGTCAAGATCAAGAGTCGATGCCTCTTCGTTTCAAATCTGGATTTTGCGTGACGCGTTTTTCTTTATTGCTTCAGGATCTCTTGAACAGGTTGAAATAAAAAAACAGCTATGATTTAAACAAACTTGAAGTTATTTAGAGTCATGTTACGTCAAACTGCTGGAGGAATGTAATCAGGTATGTAAAGTTTAAGCCATTTCCTCTTTGTACCAAGAGCAATCAAAATGTTTGTGGGTCTCTCTCTCTCTCTCTCTCTCTCTCTCTCTCTCTCTCTCTCTCTCATCTTCATATATATATATATATATATATATATATATATATATATATATATATATATATATATATATATATATATATATATATATATATATATATATATATATATATATATATATATATATATATATATATATAGATATATATTTATATATATATATATATATATATATATATATATATATATATATATATATATATTTATATATATATATATATATATATATATATATATATAATTTATATATATGTATATATATATAAATATACAGCTGAAACATATCAGTTTCATATACCCATGTCACAAAGATTAGAAAGCTCCTGATAACTCCAGTTTCAGGTTTTCCCCGACAGACAGTTGATATCATTGTTACCATGATGGCAACCACTCCTTTCCAGCTGAGTTGTTACTTGATCTGCAACGTTATTGCTTCCTTCGACCGGTTTATTCGTTGCTGAATCTATTTCTGCTGGTAACGATGTTGGAAGATGTTTTGCATAAACTGCCGCTTCTTTCATCTCTCAATTAGCGACATTCATCTTTCACCTCTGAGTGATAAGCCCTTTGTTGGCCGAACCGGTTGAGCTTCAGACTGTCAATCGATGGGCCGGAGTTCAATTCCCGCGGCCGGCTGATGAAGAGTTAGAGGAATTTAATTCTGGTGATAGAAATTCATTTCTCGCTATAATGTGGTTCGGATTCCACAATAAGCTGTAGGTCCCGTTGCTAAGTAACCAACTGGTTCTTAGCCACGTAAAATAAGTCTAATCCTTCGGGCCAGCCCTCTCTAGGAGAGCTGTTAATCAGCTCCTCAGTGGTCTGGTAAAACTAAGGTATACTTAACCTCTGAGTGATGCAAAGGGAAATTCTGAAGCACAGAAAGTAGGAAGACGCAACGCAAGGGCAGACAAAAGCGATGAATTCATTTACAGTGATTTATTCTAAAATGGCCGTTAAATCTAAAGAATTCTCATTGCACTTGCATGAGACTAAATAACTTGAATTTTTTTTTTGACAATTGTTTATGATAGCAATTTTTATATCTATATTTTTATACTCTATCCTATTATTAGTGATGCCTTTCTTCTCTATCGCAATCACTTTTGATTGATCGTTTCTTGAATACTTTTATGCCAAGTATGAATTAATTTTGCTTATAGGAAAAGATTTATTAGTACCCATGAGCCTATAGCATGCAAATTATAGCTTGCAAATGTTTGTATACGTACTTGAACAAAGTGTTGCTAACAAATCAGCGTAAGCGTGAAATTAAAATGCACTCTTCAGATCGTGCTCATGTGTAAGTGCATTCACATGTGTGTTTATGATGAGGAAAGGAATTGAACATAAATGAATTGTTTCTTG
Organism: Macrobrachium rosenbergii; assembly: GCF_040412425.1. NCBI lineage: Eukaryota > Metazoa > Arthropoda > Malacostraca > Decapoda > Palaemonidae > Macrobrachium > Macrobrachium rosenbergii. Next base: position 2,698,788 of record NC_089759.1, on the reverse strand, counting down.
AAAAGAAGGACCATTGTGCGAGCGTGCAGAGAATGAGATACATTTGTTTGTTATCGAGACCAATAAACCATACATTTTTAGTTTTCTGTATAAGAAAACTATTGAGATGGCTTTGTCTGTCCGTCCGCACTTTTTCTGTCCGCCCTCAGATCTTAAAAACTACTGAGGCTAGAGGGCTGCAAATTGATATGCTGATCATCCACCCTCCAATCATCAAACATAGCAATTTGCAGCCTCCTAACCTCAGTAGTTTTTATTTTATTTAAGGTTAAATTTAGCCATGATCGTGCGTCTGGCACCGCAACAACACAGGGCACCACGGACGGCTGAGAGTTTCATGGGCCGTGGCTGAGAGTTCCATACAGCATTATACGTTGTACAGAAAACTCGACTGCGCCGAAGAAACTTGTTTTACTTTTTTTTTTTTTTTTTTTAGCCAGGGTAATAACCTATGTGCCTGCATAACTAGGAAGGAAGATGGCGTTCTACGTTTGAATGCTTCAAAGGACATTGAACTACAAGCATTTATCTGTTAGTTACTAGTCTGAGAACTAGGAAAATCTTGGTGCTGAAGATTTAGACAGACTTATCACGGAAATGCCTGTAGCGTAAGTGATCAATGAACTATTATTATTATTATTATTATTATTATTATTATTATTATTATTATTATTATTATTATTATTATTATTATTATTATTATTAACGTATTTCCATTTAGCAACAAGTGAACGCTGTCAACAACTCGTATACCAAGCTGACGAAGACAATAAAAACTCATCCATGAAAGGAATAACAACAACAAAGAAAGAGAATATTACAACCCAATGTACAACCACCTCTACTTTCATACATACATAACCAGGTAAAGAGCAACTTGTCTGTCTGTCTGTCTGTCCGTTCGTCTGTCTTATAGCTTGTTGCATAGGAGTGAATGCTTAATAATAATAATAATAATAATAATAATAATAATAATAATAATAATAATAATAATAATAATAATAACAATAATTTCATATTCAATAGATAAACCACATTTCTTATAGCATGCTTGAGGTATTGAATGTATTCAATATAGAATTTATATTACAATTGTATTGCACTTGATTTGACTTCCCCACTGATAGCAAAACCCCCTAAAAATAAAGCCATTTTCACAATATTAACTATTTCCTTTACCAATACTTTATTTTACCTCATATTGCTTTATTTATTTATTTATTTATTTATTTTTTTTTTTTTGTAATCAGGAAAAAAAAAGAACATTTGTGCCGAAAAGCGAAAGACACCCTTCCAGAAAAGATCTGCAGATCTTAATTTCCCAAGAGAAAGTCGCCATTCTTTTCACTCCCCCAAGAAGGTCGTGATCAGTTGCATACGTGAGAACAGTCCAAAAAGGCTGATCCGGAATTCTTTTATCTTTTTCTCTCTTTTTTTTTTTTGTACCTTTTTACAAATAGGACTTTCGCTTTTCGGCGCAAAATTTTTTTTCCTGACCTACAAAAAAAAGCAAAGCAATATGAGGTAAAATAGGGTATTGGTAAAGGAAATAGTTAATATTATGAAAATGAGTGTTTTTTTTTTTGACGGGGGTATTATTGCTATCAGTGGGGAAATCAAATTAAGTGTAATACGATTGTAATAAAAATTCTATGTTTATTATTGTTAATACGTCAACCATGCTACAAAGAGATGAAATTATTATTATTATTATTATTATTATTATTATTATTATTATTATTATTATTATTATTATTATTATTATTATTATTATTATTATTATTATTAAACAATCACTCCTATGCAACAAGCCATAAAACCGTGATATTACCCAGGAAGTTTCCACAGACTCACTGAAGCCAGAAAATCAAGCAAAAACAGAGGTGAAATAATTCCAAAAATAAATGATTGACTCTCGAGAAAGCGTAGTAGTTAAATGGCCGACTGCATTGCTGAATGTCAAGCGGATATCCTTTATGCCGTACCAAGGAAATGCTTGACATATTCTAACCTTTAAAACAGAAAAAACGAAAGTCATTGTGAAGGACATTGCTGATCCGAGGGTTTCCACAGAGACTCGAACGGCCAAAGCATTCGATGATGCAATGAAAGTCTGATGTTGTGGCGACTGTTGGTGGGTTGGTTTAAACTTACGTGGCCTTGTGCAAGCACGGGCTCTTGCCTAAAAGGATGTCAGTGTGAATTTCTGTACTGTAACCAACCAACACAAACTGTAATAACGTATAGCAGAGGTAAAGATGATCTCACGGATTTAGGAACTGAAAAAAGCTTTTAAGAAGAAACCTACTCATTTACATCCAACAGAATTTCCATATATTATTTGGTGAAAAGTTGAATGTTCGTTTTACGGTAATCTTATGAAGAGGAATGTTGCGAAAATATGCGAGGAGACTGACAGTAAAATATACTTTGAATGGCAAATGTTATTTCCAATAAGGTATCAAGTGACTTTTATGTAAAGAGACGTTCTGTGGGTATATGCATTACATATATCAATGTCAAATAGCCTATTAGGGAGGGAATGAATCCTGTGATGGTGATGGCATTCCCTAAAAGCACTGTAGGATGTGCTCTAACAGTGTGTGTAATCTAATTCATTACTTGAACAGAGAACACGATTTAACTCAAGAAATGAACGTATTGAAATGAAACGGAGTCTGTTGCTTTGTCATTCTCAAAACAACAACAATCAGATTTAACACAACGCCGCGAATACAGCACGATTCAAAGAACTAAACAACAGACGTAGTAAGAGATCCAATTCCATTTCCATCCCGCCCATAACCCGAAGCCATCACGTCGCCAGCCTGAGCCATCGCCGTGGAGCGCTCCGGAACGTATATAGCTATTGAAGTATTTTTGCGTAACTCTCGCGAGCGTTTTGTTATGATTGCAAAGGTGACCTCTACGGAAAAAGACTCGTTTTGCCTCATTCTTGCTCTCCTTTTACTCTCTCTCTCTCTCTCTCTCTCTCTCTCTCTCTCTCTCTCTCTCTCTCGGCGCCGAGGCGCTTTTACGCCTCTTCGGGTAATGGCTGGTCGTGAGCGGGTCCAAGGACACGGTTGTTGAAATAAGGCAGGTCATGTAATGTAACTTCTTCCAGCTTGTACGAAGCTCAGGTGATCCCACCTGAGCTACAAGTAGAATGGAAGGGCTGTAGAGAGTGGGTAATGCATCTGTAGATCATTTCCACAAGAACAAATCGACAGAGTATGGAGAAAAGGAGAGTAAGAGAGGAAGAAGATTATCCATATGATCACGAAATCGCCTACCAAACATGCCTTTGTTGTGAATGTCGTGATGCCTGCGGTGACGTCATTTCCTTTTAAACCAATCACATCACGACTCACGAACGAGTGAAACTCAATCATTTGACTTTCAAATGTGAGGCGATATCATCTCCTACCTGCTATGACAGAGAACGAGAAGGAAAACTAAAGGTGATGATCATCTATTGACGGAAATAGTAGTAGTTAAAGGGATTTGCCCTTGAAACGGCTCTTGATAATAATTGCACAACTTATCCCAGAACTATCCACGATGCTATTGTTTAGAACCAAAGATTCCAAACTGAACCGAGGAGTATTTTAGTGAGAGAAACGAACAGAAACACAGTAGGGTTTTCAGTCCGAGTCGGTAACTCCAGAAAACAGGAAAATGCAAATGTTATCAGCTTGAGCAATCAGGAAGAATTACGAAGCAGTAAACGAATCCCGTTCGAAACAGATCCGATTCGGATTTCAGAGCATCCAGACCACCACATTCGATAAGTGAACCGTACTTTTTAATCACATGTTTTGGGAACCAGCGACGGGAGTGGAAGCTTTTTAAACAACAGGTTAACGTGGGCGGGGCTTCGAGACACAAGACATATAAGGGGGTAGGACTCCGAGCGCGGGCTATCACTCGCTCTCCTGCCGTTAGCTGAGAAAGGGGTTTTTTCACAGGCACACACCATGAGGATACTTGCAGTAGCTGTAATCTGCGCCGTGGCTGGAGCCGGTAAGTCTTTTCAACTTCAAAAACTCTGCCGCTTTCTGTACTCTCATTTGCCTTATTTGGGATATTTTTTATTGATACAAGGTGACTACTATGGAGAATAGATTGTTATACATTGCAACACTGGTCGTCAGATAAATATGGAAAAAATAATTTGATTTCAAATGTATTTTTGACTCAGAGAATAGTACAGTAGTAAGAGATAAAGTAATATATCCCATCATCAACATGAATCTAACTCACTAACATTCCACAAATGAATTCCAATTGGCGATTTTCACTGCATTAACAAATTACTTGAACTGACCCGTTTAAATACGACACGAAAGTGGCCCAAAAGAAGGATTTTGTGAGTGCAAACCAACTCAGTGTTCACAAACGATACTTGTTCCGAAATAAGTGAAATGGAAGGAGAAAGGAGAGAGAAAGAATATGCTAAAGCGTTCTGCTCTATCAATCACCAAAGTAGTGTTGAAGACTGGCAACAGATGGCGCTCAGTGATAAAATTCCGCATTTTTAAACCGGCAAATCTTTCCTTCACTCCCGAAATACGTTGGCCGAAATTCCATCGTGTACGAGGAGTGAATTGGATCAGAAGTGCAGTCACCTTCAACGTGTGATGGAAAGGAAACAATTTCTCCCACCCTCTGAAGAGTGAAATGTACAAAGACGTCAGAATCTCTCTGTTCGAGTTGCAACATTGCCAAGACTTGCTTGGGCTGTGGCGATGCTTCTCAGCCGAAAGAGACTCTCATGACATTTCGTGAAATGTATTTATCGAGATATTAGAGATAACTGTTGCTTGCACGGCCATAGAAAGGCGACGTAATATCACTGCTTTATGAAGGACAGTAATTCTGACATTTGTTCCGTTCTAGATATCCTGCTGGCAAACGGGAGAAATGGTAACTTTGTTTGCCTAAGAGCTGACTTGACCTTTTGGCTGATGGCCAAACGTGGTTCCATTCCCTTCTCTCTCTCTCTTGAGTAGGCGCTTGTGTTCCCTTTACAGACCCTTTCTAAACCCACTCACCTTCAGGGTAACGTGATTGCTTTCAGGGGAGTAAGTTCAAACTGGACGGGATGATCGCGCAGTTTCCTTCAAAATGTCCTTGGCTGAAGCCAATAATTTTTTTTTTTTTTTTTTTTTTTTGGAGGTGAATTCTCGGAATAGGTGGAAAGTCAGTTTTGTTGATGCTGAAGTTTTTTTATAATAATCAAGATTCTATCTGGAAGTTTTTAAGTGACAAGTTGGTCTACTCTCACTTCCCAGGAGAGAATGGCGGTTTTGTCTAAACGTAGGATACATCGATTGCCATAAAATTTAAGGTATTAATTAAAGTCCCTGCCTTGACTTTAGGAACTACAGGTTGCTCATATCAGAAAATAAGACTGTGAAGGCAAGCCTTTAAAAGTGACCGATCTCGCAAGAAAATACTCAAGAACAATGACTGAATAGAGTCTCCTAAATGTCACCTTCAGTTCTCCTTACTACCTGCGTTAAACTCTCTCTCTGGAGTCAAGCAGCCCTCATGAAACCCGTTCCTCTCTCTCTCTCTCTCTCTCTCCTTCTTCTTCTTCTTCTTCTTATCCATCCTACCTCCCTGGGTAAGCTCATCCCTTTCCAGCCAGCCAACATACCTCCTGTAGTAGACGACGAGCGGGAGGGAGAGTCTCTTGAGGTAACCTTTGAGTGACCTCCAGCTTAAGACTCTTCCTAGCTGGGCCCAGAGCCTGGGGTATAGTAGGGGCTCCTCTGTAGGGTTCTACCCAAAAAGGGACTAGGATGAGCTTCTCCCACATAACGGAATCCTAGCAAGGGCGAGGAGAGATATTCGGTCATGATAAGCCTTTCCTAAAAGTCTCGGTCCACAGGATTCCTTTCTTTGTATGGGTCCGCCACCTACGTCGTTTTAGGGGTACTTTCACCTGGCGTGACTTGTTCCTTCTTCAAATTAACATTTGAAACCCCTTGATGGCATATCAGGGTGCGTACTTGTGCTTGTGTGTGTGCGTGTGTCGTGTGTATGTGTGTGCGGGTGCGCTTGAGGAAGAGAGAGAAAAACTAGTTTCTAAATTCAACAGGGAATGTTTAGTGGTAATCAAAACGAACTGACGCGACGTAAGCTAGGAATTAGTAAATGTTTTAGTTCTTGCTCTGATACATTTTCCTTGTTAGGAGTTTAATTCAGTTCTCACTCAGACGAACTCCAGAGCCATATCTAATCCCATGACTAATATGGGATTTCCTCTACATCCCTCGGGATTCCCACGCAAGCTTTCAAAGCCCAGAGTATCCATCTTCCCTATGAAAAAATCTTTCGAATTGCCAGAAGAATCTTCACGTAAGGTACAGTCCCGTTTAAGGCGTGCTGCAAAAATATAGCTATTCCTAATAGAAAACTTTGCTATTGAGTTTTCTAGAGATTAGATTATTTTCATAGGTCCTAGCGATTGTCAACGAGATGAAAAAATATGTCTGCGTAGAATAATAATAATAATAATAATAATAATAATAATAATAATAATAATAATAATAATAATAATAATAATAACCACACATCTGTACAGTTCGTTTTAGTATCTACAGGTGCGTTTCTAATGGAAACCTACTTCTGTCCAAAACAAAGGTGATAAGATACAAGAATATAAAGAACAGACATGTCTATGCAGGCTACTTATATTCGTTTAGGTACTCAAGTAATTAGTATTTCTTATCGTTTGGTTCATTTTGCCAAAGGAAGTTCTTTTTGTTAGGGAAGGCTGCGATGAAAGTAAGCCTATTTCGCGTCTCGATATTTTTTGTCATTTTTATTACTTTTACTTTCACATCAAGAAGACAACCTGTTTTAGTGTGACTATCACAGTATGACAGAAAAGCATGAATGCGCAGGCACACACACGCACACACACACTGAGAGAGAGAGAGAGAGAGAAAGAAATAATGGGAAGTTTATGATAAAATAATGTTGCTGTTAACTGGCATTTTTACTTTCAATATATATATATATATATATATATATATATATATATATATATATATATATATATATATACAGAGTATGTGTATATATATATATATATATATATATATATATATATATATATATATATATATATATATATATATATATATATATATATATATTATATATATATATATATAATGTATGTATATAAACTTATCACATACACAATTGTTCTGTGCATTAGTAGAATTACTAACAGGTCTTCATTCAAACTGGATGGTGTCTAGTGGAGATATTTATTCAGGTACGGATACTTGATAATAAGGACTGTTTGTCCTAGAAAGCTTGTAACTTTTTCTGAATAAATATCTCCACTAGATATACCATCCAGTTTGAATGAGGTCCTGTTAGTAATGTCTATATATATATATATATATATATATATATATATATATATATATATATATATATATATATATATATATATATATATATATATATATATTTATATATATATATATATATATATATATATATAGTTGTATGTGTTTGTGTGCGTGTGTGTTAGCAACCCAACTGCACAGGCGATTTACAGAGTAACTGACTCTCTTCTCGAAGCATTTCCCAAGCCAGATGACGCCAGCTCGTAACCTTCAGATTCTCTCTCAAGAACAAAACTTGTTCTTGAAGTATGTGATCAGGTGTAACGGCACTTCTGAAGCTGTTGCATCGATCATGCACGCTTTTGAAAGTTTTTTTTAGGTATTTATTCTTTATTCTTTTTTTTCTTTTTTTCTGAGTACTGTTTTCATCAGAGGTTGATTGTTAAATCGTAGGATTTAATGAAAGTTTAAACTTCTGTAGATGAATTCAGATATTCTGCTTCATCGTTTACCTTCCACTCTCTTTGAATCGTAGGATTTTACTAAACGTTTATTTCCCGCTTTCTTTAATAGCCTTCGATCAACATCTACGATCATACGTGAGAGAGATTCTCATTTGAAATCTTGGCATTTTACATTTCTGTTCTAATTGTCAACCCATAAAAAAGATAATCCAGTGACGAAATCTTGATTCGATGAACTAAAATTTTATTCTATTTGTATTTTACGAAAATGTTCCCTAGGACGAGTATAAGAGTACAGAGATAATTTCCGATTGATGTTCAACGCAGCAGTAAATAGTGATCTCTCGAATCTCTTGATCTTGTGATAGAGAGAGCGTGAAATTTAAGCACTTGTTCACTTGTGGGAGAAAATAAATTTAATGCAGTCTACAAATTAAAAAAAAGATAGTCCTTTAGAACGGGAATATATAAATACTAGAAAAAGTCGTTTATTTTGGTCAGAAGAGCAAAACAATGGCGGACATTATGATACTAACAACGCAGATAGAAAATTTCCGACTGATGTTGAACGCAGCAGCAAATAGTGATCTTCTCTCGAATCTCTTAATCTTATGAAAGAGAGAGCGTGTAATTTCAGCTCTTGTTCATTTGATGGAGAAAATAAATTTAATGCAATCTACAATTTAAAAAATAAATAAAGTCCTTTAGAACGGGAATGTATAAATACTAGAAAAGGTTGTATATTTTGCTAAGAAGAAACCAAACTATGGCAGACATTATGATAATAACGCAGATGGATCATTTCCGACTGACGTTCAAAGCGGCAGTAAATAGTGATCTTCTCTCGAACCTTTTCATCTAGTTAAAGAGAGAGTGAAATTTAATTAAGCTCTTGTTCACTTGATGGAGAAAATAAATTAATTGCAATCTACAATTTAAAAACAAAAAGAAAGAAAGCCCTATGGAACGGGAATATATAAATACAAGAAAAAGCCGTATATTTTGGTCAGAAGAGCAAAACTATGGCGTACATTTTGATGCTAACAACGCAGATAGAAAATTGAAATCTTTCCAAAGTATTATACAAGTGAATGTGAGGAAAAAGTTTCTTCTGAAAGCATCAAGATATAATTGTCACCAGTAGCCAGTGACCAGGAGACTTCCAAGCTATAAAATAAACAAACAAACAAATAAATAAATAAATAAAATAAAATAACTAAGCTGAACAACCATCTGATTTTGAACACCAACTCATGTCTGGGCGTGACTGTATGTAAGTAACATTAATGCATGAATATGACCAATGTATTATTCACTGAAGCATAAAACCTGGGATACGCTTCACAGGAAGGACTCTTAAGCATTCGTAAACTACATACTGTACATCAGTTCCGCCTGCCTCTCGAGGCATATCTTCAGTTGCAGAATACAATCATAACGTAACGTGTTATGAAAGCGTCACAGAATAAGAAATTTGGTGACGTAAAGGAAGCTTCTGACAGCGTTTGAGTATTCAGCTGGTATATATTCATACTCATCTCGTTTTCCTCACAGTCATTTTGAAACTTGAGGAGCGATAGAGGTCTTTGAATTTCTTTGGCCGTTCTGTTGAGTGAAAGCTTGCTTAGCAAATTGATGGTACTTTGAATTGGTTTGGTATAATAATAATAATAATAATAATAATAATAATAATAATAATAATAATAATAATAATAATAATAATAATAATAAATCATACAAGAACAAGAGCCAATAAGAACATTTTTTCCTATTTTCTTTTTGTTTCATAGACATGTTTACAGATGGACGATTTCCAAAATACAGCTCTGTAGAAATATGTATATAACAAGAAGAGAATAAACAAATTTCACCTAATTTATTATCAACTGGAACGTGAATAATAATAATAATAATAATAATAATAATAATAATAATAATAATAATAATAATAATAATAATAATAATAACTCTGAGATACAAAATAAAACGCTAAAAAGCAGTTAGTCCCAAAGCCGTGCCAGTTCCAAATCCGTTCCTCGACCTTATTACGGAGGTAACATTTCAATCGTCTTTTGTTTCCGGAGTGAAAATGAAAGGGAGACTTTTAACCTCTTCTGTTGCTACATTTCGTCTACTTTTACTATTTAAGGTTACGCCTAAATAAGGGCTTGAGCGAATGGCTGGCTGCTGGTCGGAGAACGATCTCAGGAAAGCCAACGGCGCCTATATGTCGTCTGCGTTGGCCGGGCTGAATCGGGCAGACCTCGAGCCCTGGGCTTCGTTTGAATGAAAGTTTCCTAGCAGGCGATGACATTTGGTATGGCAGAGTCCAGTGAATTAAAAGGGCATTGTGGGCCGTAACAGATCATTAGGAAAAGGAAATGGTTGTACGCGTGTGCTTTTGCATGCGGGATTGAATTGACACGTAGTCGTTCTAGCCGGGACTTAAACGCCAAGTGAATATTCTCACACACACACGTTATACATACATACAACTATATATGTATATATATATATATATATATATATATATATATATATATATATATATATATATATATATATATATATATATATATATATATATATATATATATATATATATATATATATATATATATATATATATATATATATATATACTCACACACACACACAACAATATATATATATATATATATATATATATATATATATATATATATATATATGTGTGTGTGTGTGTGTGTGTGTGTGTACATGTGTGTGCTTGCTCTACGCACCTACATTGCACGCGTTTATAATTTCCGTAATAAATTTATAAATAATTATTAGTACATACATTTACAATCTTAACCTTAGTTCGCCCAGAGAGAGAGAAAGAGAGAGAGACCTTTTCGCAATTTCTTTATGTATGTTTACCCCATTACCTTCAGTCATTTTCTTTTTTAACCAAACGAAGGTTTAAGTCGCGTAAGCCACTGACATAAAGCTCTACCACAAACTTTCACTTGGTGCCTTAGGGCTGGGAACGTCTACCACCCTGCTGCCGTCACCCCCGCCTCTCCCCTACCTCCCCGCCCCCCCGCCCTTTGGATCATTTCGAGCGTTGATTGGCCAATGCTTTTGGGTTCCCTTCCCCCTCCCCCTCCTCCTCCTCCTCCTCCTCCTCCTCCTTAGCCACTAGCTCCCCGCCCCTGCCCCTGCAACCCTCAACCTCAACCCGTTTCTCTTCCTCAAAAGTGAAAGCTGGATGATATTGGTTGTCTTGGTGGATTTTATCGAGAGCAAGGTCATTGAACTCGAGTTGGGTTGCTCCACACATTGTTCGTTTTGTCACAGATTTAGTTTTGCCTCCTATTTTGAGTATTTGAGCCCTCTCTGTTAACTGTAGATTGATATAAACCTTTGAGATATATATAGCCAATAAGTGTAAAGTAGAATGACACTAACTACTCATGTGTATATAGACTAACATCTGACGATAAAGAAAAGGAAATCGAATGTTTGACAAGCACTTAAGACTTACTAACACACACACGCCCCTGACCACTGACCAAACCTCAGCTGTGGGGCAACGTCTCGACCCTTGCAAGACAAAGACGAGGACCTCGGCCCACGAAGACCAGTGCGACGCTTACTACGAGTGCTTTGACGGCCAGGCAGTGCTCCAGACGTGCCCCAACGGTTTAGTCTACCTGGGCAAACGAACGCAGGGACTCTTCGGAGTGTGTGACTACGACTTCAACGTTGACTGCTCTGATCGCCCCGGCAGGAGTAAGTAGCCTTATTACGTTCCCCTCCTTCGTTCCCTACCGCAGGTCTGGCGCAACAGCCACAGCCCAACCCCTGTGACAGGAAGTCGCGCGTCGTTGGAGACATCACCTACTGCGACCGTTACTGGGAGTGTGTGGCCGGACAGCCCCAGCAGTATGACTGTCCCAATGGCTTGGTCTTTGTGGGCAGGAACAGAGGCATCGCCGAAGGATGCGACTATCCCTGGAGAGGGGCGTATTGCGACACAAAGGAGCTAGCTAGTAAGTGGATTAGGATAAGGTGAGACGAGGAAAAGACTCGAGAAGGAGTAAGCTTGGAGTTGCCGATGGGCAGTAGCGGAGAAATCTCAGACATCTGTGGTTTGAGAAAAGCTCTCAGCATCGTCCCAAGCGGAAAAGATTGCTGAGATCACTTTGGCAGAGCTTACTTTAATGAAGATTTGATGCATTTCCTGGCATTTTTAATTGAGATTCTTTCATATTTTGAGATCTAGAGCAATATATATATATGGTAAATTGCGTAATCTTTTGCAAGCATTACTATTAACGTATTTTAAGTGGAATTTCTTGTTGCGAAATTTTGTGGTATAATGTTATATCATTTGAAGGAGGTCACTGAATCAAAATAAAGCCATAGCCCGGCATATCACAAAGCACATAACAAGATAACAAAAGATCTTCCCTGTCAGTTACTAAAATTACATGATTTCCAGTTTTTAGCAAAAGCATTTAAGCAAATAGGAATATTGTTCTTGTAGAATGGAACCAGAATCCGGATATTTGGAACCACGAGTCTGAAACATAACTACCCTTCCAATTTCATAATTGTTCATTCATCCACAGTTCACATAAGTCTTTCCAATTACCTCAGAAGTATTTGCAGCGCTAACTGATGCAATCAACCTTTGCAGATCCACCAATTTCGACAGAACACTGTGACTGGCTGTACGGTATTTTCGGTCACGAAACCTCCTGCACTCGGTACTGGACATGCTGGAACGGTACTGCTACAGAGCAGTTCTGTATCGGAGGACTTCTATACAACGAAGAAACTCATGCTTGTGACTGGCCACAGAATGTCGGTGGTTGCCAGAAACATCGTAAGTCTTACAGCTCTCGTGAACTTGAAAGCTCTTTATGAAACAGATTCTGATTACAATTTCTGAATGTCATTTGTCTCATACATTTCCCAGTTTCTTGTGCCATTTGTAACACTCATGGGTATCGCCAGCATCTGTATTTTCTTTGAAACATTAATGAGAGGTAACTGACACTACAGGAAATATGAAAATGCCATTGACGTAACTTTTAACACTTTTGTTATTTATATTTCAGCTCTTTGCAAGGACGACCCTAACGCCAACGTACCTTTGGGCAAATCTTGTGAAAGATACTGGGCATGCCAGGGAGGTTACCCGCGCCTCCAGCGATGCCCAGCTACTCTCGTGTTCGACAAGCAGTCTCGCCGCTGTGTGAATCCACCCACTGTCGACTGCGACGTCCCATCAACCACTCCACCACCTGAGGATGAGCAGCAGCAGGGAGTTAACCCCACCCAACCTCGTCCTCAGCGCCGCCGCCCCTCACTCCAGGCCTCTCCCGTTCGCGAGTCCTTTGTCCCTGAAAACGCCATTCCTCTCGCCCCACAGGGTCTAAGACCGATCCCCCAGGAACCCGCTTTCCCAGCCCCTGATTCCAGGCCTCTGCCCACCGGAGGAAACTTCCGACCGGCCCCTATTCCAGGAGCCATCCCATTGCAGTAAAGCAACAAGTCCCGTCGCAGTCTGAGCACGACCACCTCGCTCATGGTTAAGTCAAGGGGAAGAAGATCTTTCCTTACTTCCATGCAGCAGAGGGAAGTTTTATCTGACTGCCAAACACTATATGACCTGAGTACATTTTCCTCCCTTCCTTTCTTACTTTGCCTCTCCAGTCTTTCCTTTCCTGAGATCATCTTCCTTTCTTACCTCCTGGAAGCGTCTCCTCTCATGCCGTGCGGGTACAAAACTTCCTTCACCCAAAGATTGTCGTCCGACCTTCAGGATTTGATATCCTTTCGAGGTGGCAACGTTTGTGATGGCCAGAGCCCACGGCCCACTGTACATAGTTCTCCACACACAAAGTATTTCGTCCAGTACACCTACACTTTTATTATTATTAGTATTAGTTGTTATTTTTCTGTTTGTAAATAAATTATGTTAAATCTTACAAGTACTTTGCGTCTCAATCCCAAGAACCTTTTTTATCCTATTGAAAGCATCTCTGGAAGGAACGTGTATGCTCACTCGCCCTGACACAGATGTGAACTATTGTTTCTGTTGGTCTTCTTGAGAATATGTCATTGTTTTACATATTATTTTACGACCGGTCTCTTGTTCAGCAACTACCATATCAGCCACTTCCATTATTTTAAGTTAATCTTTCAAAGCAATTTCCCTGACCCTCTCTGTCAAGAGGAATTAAAAAAATTAACCCTCGCTTATTTCCATGATTAACTGTACGAATTTCTTTGTGATTGTCAGTGTAAACTCTCTCTCTCTCTCTCTCTCTCTCTCTCTCTCTCTCTCTCTCTCTCTCTCTCTCTCTCTCTCTCTCTCTCTCTCTCCACTGTCATTGCTTTCATTATTCTAATGAATTTATTAAATCAGATATAAGATGAATTCGTTCTGGTTAATCCAGACCAGGATTCTCTAATTCAATCAAACAAATTTATTGGCTGGGCAAAGGTTACTGGGAATGTCTTATCACATCCAGTATACATGTTAATAATATTCATTGTCCAAGAGCTGGAAAGTTTGGTGTTACAATATCTAAGGAGTCTCACAGTCCTGTACGTGGGCATCTACAACGACCCAAAAGCCAAATGAGAGAGGAGGGATCTCTAACTCCTGCCCAGAAAGTAGGTGGGGATCCAGGTCTGGAAGTTCCTCGTCTGACGTCATTTCCAGCAGTTTACCATTAAGCATGACGTCACTGTATGGAAAGAAAAATGACAGATTAGTCGACATATATTATAATATATGATTCGTTATAGTTTTAAGAGCTATTACGACGCATTTCATCATTTTCTGTTTTTACAACACGCCTGCATCAGGAGCATTTCCAGGCCTTACAAATATTAGTCGAGCACTAAACCATTTGGCCATGGCATCCACTTTGGATTCCGAGTGGAATTCATGCTTACATACATACATACTTACAGACACACATATATATATATTATATATATATATACAGTATATATACAGCAGATATATATATATATATATATATATATATATATATATATATATATATATATATATATATATATATAATCATCTCAAATCTTAAGGCATCCATTTCCTGAATCCAATTTGGCTTTATGTTTTAAATCTCTCCCTTTTGCTATCACTGTCAAACCTGTAGGTTCCAGTTTTCATCTCACTGAACTTCCTACAAATAAATAAATAGATAAAATGTTATAACTTGGGTAACAGTATTATCTTCATCTCGGTTAAAATATTCCTCCGTGGACATTTCCACTTACCCAGACTGGATGAAGTTATCTGGAGGTTCAAGGAGATATTGCTGTATGGAGTGATCTGGAGACATCTTATCAAATGTTACTCTGGAAGATCTGGAATGGTCTACGTTGACGCCGAAAATAACAACGTTTCCTGAAAACAAAGTGGTTCCAGTGAGATTTTGGTGGTCATCTCTAATGATTCTTTTCATAACTCTATCAACAAGATCAACTTCATGAGTGTAATCAAAATTCTTCAACTCGGAGAGACAAAGTAAATGTACTATTTCCTGACAGCTGATAGATACCATATGAGATTTCCTTCCAGGGTAAATCTGGAATGAAAATCAAAATCGTGACAAACCTGGTTTATAGGACATTGAACCGGGCTTTTGGCAATGTCCGTAAAGCCTTGTTGTTTTGGGAGCTCCCTCAGTGGCTATGTCGAGAACTTTTACCCCTACTAACCGCTTGTATAATACTGATAACCAATAATCCTAGAAGGGAAAAGAACTTTATTTACATTACATATATATTAAGAACGGCTTCCTATTTAGATGTATGGGAAATGTAATGGATATGATATAGTTGATAGCATGGTGAGGTCACCTGAAAATAATGTTCCTCGTCTCACTAATTGCAAGTTTAAATAATTTTCTTATCTGATATCTTATCCTCATTAGAGGTATAACTAAGCACCAGACAATAAAACGTCTCCATAACCCTAACTTACTGGATTAGGTTTGAAATCCTTTTTGATATCATTAATGAGAGCATATCGCTTCTGGTACAGAGTCTGCCTCGCCAGGAGATCTATTCCCTCTACGGCCGCTAGTCCCAGTTTATCGAGCCAAAGGAATCCAGCGATGTATGTGTTACTAAAGTTCATCGCGCCTCCTCCGACCGAAGAACTTGTTTCAGCTAAGAGTGGAGAGAGAAAGAGACTAGAGAGAGGATAAACGCAGAATACTGGATAACAATTAGATCTCGTTGTCTGTTTGGAAGGATGTGAAAAGGTCCTACTTTACAGAAGGTTGCTGTGACTTACTTAGCCAGAGTGGGGTGCCGGGGCAGTACTTGTCTCTGAGTTCTACAGCCTGTGGGATCTGCCATGTAAGCATATCGAGGGTTTCCAGAGAGGTGTAATCCTCAACGGTGACATTGACGCCAGGTAGATAGTAACTGGAAAACACACCTTGGCCTTAGTTGACATTGGCTTAGGTCAAGTCTGTTCTAAACAACAGAAGCGTAAACGGAATTTGATTAAAGTTTGAAAGCTGCCTGAAAGATAGTCATAAATGAGTCTAGAACTAGAATGTCCTACATTTGGACATGCAGATGATAACAGTAAAACAGGGGAATTCTTTAAGGTAACAATATAATTATGATCTTTAGAAGAAAGAAATAGGCTTACATTCTCAGTATGAAATCAACCTATATACCATCCTTGGTATGCTAAATAATAGCATTCCACTGTAATTCTTACACCCGCCTCCATTACCTTTACTTTTAAAAACTAACAGTTATTCCTCTCACACCACTTTGTCTCCAATGCTACAAAATCATTTCGGTTACTCTAATAGTAATTCTAAGACGCCATTGATACAAAATTCCTGTCAACATCAAAGGTCCTTACTGATGCCAAGATACTGCAGTCAGACTCATCTTCAGCTCCTTTAGGCTTTCCAGGAACTCATTCAGAAACTTCATTTGTAGTCCATTGGCTTCTTCTGGAACGATCAGAGAAGGATCTTGTATGTATGTTACGGAATGGTTGTAGATTTAAATATAAAATGTAAGATCAATCATAGTCAAGACATGATAACCATAATGCAAGAAGTTACAGACAGTGATGATTGCACTAAATCCAATGGCTGCTCAATCTTAATTCATACAAATAACACTGTAATTGCACTGAAATGTGCAATGTGCATTAAGAAATGTTTTAAGAGAAAGGGATGCAGAGCTAAGCTCCTGATAAGGATTATGTGTGAAGTAAAGCGGAAAAGTCTTAGCAAGGTGGAAAGAACAGATTGTAAAATAGTTTGACAAGTTTTTTACCTTCATCTTCAACTGACAGCTTGCGGAACCTTGGGTTAGTGACGTCGGGACCGATTATCTCAGGGTTATCAAAATGCTTCTCCAGCTGTGTTCTAAGGCTGAGGTAATCATGGGCATCCATCGTCCCAGTGAAATTATACTTGTAGTTGTAATAATAGGAATTTGGCTCTGTGGAATGTTAATTGTTGAACAAGTTGTTCAAGATACTCGAAACAATACATATCGCAATAGATTATAATCCAAGTATCCAAAAAGGTTCGAAGCCTAAGTAAAATTGCTTTAATATGATAATACAATTAGATTATTTTACGTTGATATTTAAGAATATAATTTTTGATAACTAAGTCAAAGGCTTAGGTTAACACTGTCATATTAGGCATATCCACTGATGAAATCAAAATGGAAAATTTTTCCCTGAAATTCACACATTAAAAACAGAAGTAAGAGTAGAAAACGAACATCACGAAGTCAAACATCTGATGAAACATGCCTTTTTCCAAAATCAAAAAGAGGATAATTGTCGATAAACAATTTGTGAAAACCAGGGAAATATAAGGGATAATGTTCTCCAAAACTGATCGTAACCAAGAGTATAGTACTGAAAGATACTGTTTTCAGAAATGCCGTCAGCTGGTCTATAAAACCACTTACCATTCCCAAGTTGCCACTTGAAATTGTCGTTACTATCTTTAAAAATTTCCAAAGCATTCGAGAAATCCCAAGTGTTCTCGGGTGTCCTGTAGAACTGGTTCAAGTCGAAAAGGATCGTCAGAGAAGCAGAATCTGCGAATTCCTTCAGCTGTCGGAGATCTTCGGCTGCAATGAAAAGGTGGGAGGAACAAAATAGTGAAAAGGGAGTGTGTGAAGACTTAAAGCTTACATTTCTTTCATGACAGTAAGTACAGTATGATTAATAGCTGTCTTTTTCGCCAGTGCTTCTTATCTGTCGCTCAAATTAGAAATTATATATTTTACTATAACTCGAATTATATACATTTTGTTCAGGAATAAGGCCTAATCAGGTTTCATAAGCTTTAAAACAAGATACCGAAGTATGATTTTCAAGCTTCAAAACTGCGATATATAGAATTAACGTATTCCTGTAATTTTACGGAGCAAAAAATGTAAAACACAAATAGAATTTT
Source organism: Macrobrachium rosenbergii (assembly GCF_040412425.1). Taxonomy (NCBI): domain Eukaryota; kingdom Metazoa; phylum Arthropoda; class Malacostraca; order Decapoda; family Palaemonidae; genus Macrobrachium; species Macrobrachium rosenbergii. The sequence continues at coordinate 2,680,485 of NC_089759.1, read as the reverse complement.
AAAAGTTCACACCTCAAAAACCATATCAGATACCGACTGACAGTCACCTGTAATAGTAAAATTCGTGAAATCATTCTCATCAGCTTCATAGTCATCATTGAAATCAGTCTTTCTAGCCCCACTTTCATGACCAGATTCTGAAGACGGGTCATAAGTGAGGAAATTGGCAGACGACCCACCAACTCTCAGAATAGCTGGAGATAATTCCTTCGCTAGGGTCACAAACTTTTTTGACCTACAGAGAGGGATGAATGATCTCATTAGTAGTTTAAAATATGGGTAATGTCATTCATAGATCCGATGGCTAAAAAAAAATTCAGTTTAGCTTCCGTTTTTACAAGCAGAATGAAAACTTTTGTTTACTTCATGACTTATTTGATTGATTTTATAAACTTTAGGCTACCAAACAAAGCACTGGGATACTTTCAGCCATTCAGCTCTTCTTCAGAAAGCGAGAAGAGGGAGCTGTGGTGGTGGAACAGCAAGATGAAGAGATCCACAAAAAGAATGAAATGAAGTACAATAATTTAGAGCTGGAACTGGGAGGAAACCTCACTGATGCACTAAGCAGTAATGGCTAGGGAGGCTGCACAGCAAGATCGAAGAAAGGAGGAAGGAATGGCGGTAAAGAAAAAAGCTAAGAAGTGGGTGCAGCAAGCGGCCGAAGGGCCAGGGCAAACACTCAATAGCAATGCTTCTTTTCATGGCTAGGTTTGAAGATACCCTTTGTATCTTTTACAGCGGACTGAGAAGCCAGTCACTGTAGATCAAAAAGATTTCAAGAATAGCATTTTAACCAAAAGATTCCGTTGGACGGACGACTGACTCTTACTTTGCAAGATCTATTATCAAACTATCTTTGGTGATCTGTGAAGAAACGGCAACGCTGAGATAGAATGGCGAGACTTCTCTCAGGTCGCCTAGGACAGCCACTTTGAACGAATCGCCTGTCGAGGAGAAAAGCTGTTAGATTTGTCAGCTTCAAAAAATGTGTTTATCACCCATATCAGTTACGATATAAATTGTATATTCAGAGCAGCCAGAGGACAATATTTGCAACTTCCACTAATATATTAATCTCTCAAAAGTATTTCAGAATTCATTTGAAGGTAGATTGATATATATATATATATATATATATATATATATATATATATATATATATATATATATATATATATATATATATATATATATATACACAAATGTTTATATGTATGAGTGTGTGCATGCATTATGTGTGCATATAATTCCTTACTGTTTGGTCTTCCACAGCACAAGAAAGCGGAGAGTATTGCAAAGGCAAACACGAGAAGAAAAGGAATCCGCACCATGGTTCCTCAGAGTCTGAAAATAAAGCGCAGAGTTTTGATATCTTTTATCTTGACAGACAAAAACCAGTGACCCATTTTTGGTCGAAATGGTGCCACGGAGACCAAGTCCAAATAATTTTTCAAAGACAAAGATGTAAATGTACCAAAAGTACTAAACTAAAAAGATGTTTCCACATTCATGATTTCACTGCAGAGTTGATAAATAAAAAAGCTTCATGTTATTTTTCGGTTGCTATTGTATTTCCAAGCTTTATGAGGCTAGATAAGTTTAGTGATGTTTTAAAAAGACAGAAGACGCGAAGAATATTAAGGACTGAATACTACACTTGGATGGACATCTACATTGCGGCTATACAGTATTAAGCAATTTGTCTTAGGGTCATAATCCGTCGCCATTATATATATATATAGAATTCCTTTAAACGGGGGACTGGTGTGGTCTGGGATCACGGTCTGAATTAGTGCTAAGGTTCTCTACGCGAAACTGCAATAAGGGATCCTATAACGAAGCCCTGTCTATGGATAAAGGAAAACTTGTATATGATATTTCAAAAGTTTCACGAATAATTCTGCATTGGCTTAAGAAGCAAAATGATTACTTTACCTGTTATCTATATCGCTTATGACAACCATCGGCTTCACAACCACTCGTTGTGATGTCCTGAGTATTTATACACTGAGTATGGGTACCGCCGATGCCTTATCTCCTGAAAATGCTGAATGATATCCAGTAAAACTGTGGGAACCGAATTTCAACAGATGGCTCGCCAGCTTTACGTAATCAGCCATTATCACGTCTGAAAACGAAATCGCCAGTGGATTTCTCACGGGAAAAGCCGATAAAATTTGAGACTGCTGGCAAAAAGTCACGTATAATTGTTTTTTTTAAAAAACACGGGGACCTATGTCTTACCCTTTGCCCTACTTGTTTCCCCTTTGGGCACTGCAGTTAAGGTGACCTTGATTCATGAACGGGGTATTTTTCTATTATGATGGTTCTGATGATGACGATGAGCTGTTAGAAATCTTCTATATCGGAGACACTGTTTTGTACGACTGAGTAATATCAGGTTCAAAATGTGATATTAGTATTCAAATTACCGGTACATTATTAGTATTGTTTTTTTTCGTATTAACGGCTTTTATTCCATACATTCAGTGTGTGACAATAATCATATGATTTCCGTTTTTAGTTTCTGGATAGGGTTGATTTTCCTCCTCTTAGTGATCTTTCAGAGGATAGGAGTCCCTTCAATGGAATTATGAGAACTTAAAAAGCATCTATGCCCTTAGCATCGAACTCATCAAGTGATAAGCCTTTGCTACTCCTCATGAGAACATCGCCTCTGCCAACCTTGAGGGCCTGGCTTCAGTAATCATAAAGCTTAAAAATCCACTTATTTAGTCAGTGAACCTCTCCTCAGACTACTATCCATTATAAACGGTTCCCCTGCCAGTCTTGATCACTTTACTTCAGTCATTTCAGATTCACTTTACTTACTGAGAACCCTACTGCACTATCCACCAATCTTCAGAAAGTTGGGCTTTCAACAGGTTTACGTTGCAAAATCACTTAAAACAGACCCTTTTTTCATTTTCGATTCTCTGGCGGCCATTTTCCACAAAGTGGTCATCATTATAAGGTTTTGGAGTTGTTCAGTGGGTTCACTAACAGATATCTGAAGCCCTTCAATCCATACCAGAAGGTTTTGACTGGACAAAGCCAGAAAGCTTGGAAATATCTGATTTTTTTTTTTATTTGAGGCTCCCCGGCTAAACATTGAAACTCGTTAGGACATTCACTATGACAGTCTTCTCGGTTTCTCTACAAAATTTAACTAAGTTCTTATTCTCTTTTTCCTTGGTGGCGGGCATAATATTTACGCCAGCATGCTACATCAGACCATCCCTTGACAGCTACCTCTGGCTTGCACAGTGCTTGAATGAGGCATACAAAGGCTGACAACTATGTTGGCCGTTTCCAGACACTGGAGCAACATCCCAAGAGCCGTGAACTGAGAAATCCACAATTGTTTATCAAATGAGACTTCCCAACAAAACACCGAAACTCGTGATGACATTCACTATAACAGCATTCTCATTGACTGTACATAAGTTAATAGAGTACTTATTCTTTTATTCCATGGTATCAGCCACATTGTGTACACCTTCATATTACACCAGACAATCCCTTAGTGGTTACCTGTTGGCTGGGAACACTGGCTTACACAGTACTGTGAAGGAGACATACAAATGCTGACACTGGAGTGACATCCAAGAACCGAGCACTTTGTCTCCTATATCCACCATAGAATATGCATTGTCACTGAGCATACCATACATATCCTATGGTTACCTGTGCAGAAGCCTAAAATGTCTTAAGATACTTCCTACATGCGAATGTCCAACAAGTGCAATGGTGATAGGAGAAACTGAGTGGTCTTACCAGTCCCCTATCAGAAATCTTAAGGCTTCTTCCCACTTCCTCAGTATAAGAATATTAAAAGCCCTCAATATTTACATGTTCAACCATCCTCCTAGGAAAATGACACTTCACGACTGCAGTATCATCATCATCAAGGAACTGTTAGATCAGAATGAATGTTTATCCTCATTCTCATTGTCCTTCATTACAAGTTGGCTGGTCTCAGAAACAGGACAATCAAGAGAAGACTGTTTAGTCTCAAAGGTCCTAAGCAGTATCATATTTATAGTGATCTGGATTTCTAAAATTTAGGTTGAGTTATTTGTTAAAGTCTGACTTTCATATTAGTGTGATAATGTCTTTCAATATGTCTGTGAACTTCCAGTAAGCTATATTTTTTACTGTTTCTCTCGTTTAGATGAGAAAGTAATCATAAAAAAAAGCAACTACTTCCAGAGATGTCCATGAGACTGTACCTCTGTTCACTTAACCTCATTCAGGATAAGAACACACGTGTCTTTTACCTATATACTGTATGCTTAACTTTTCCCACGATCTCGTCTTCCTTTACCTTTCTTGACCCCTGGAAGTGTCTCTTCTCTTGCCGGGCGGGCACAAAGCTTCCTTCACCCACAGACTTGTCCGATCTTCATGATTTGACATCCTTTCGAGGTGGCAACATTTGTGATGGCCAGAGCTCACGGCCCACTGTACATAGTTCTCCACACACGAAGTATTTCGTCCAGTACACCTACACTTTTATTATTATTAGTATTAGTTGTTATTTTTCTGTTTGTAAATAAATTATGTTAAATCTTACAAATGCTTTGCGTCTCAATCCCAGGAAACTTTTTTTTATCTTATTGAACGCATCTCTGCCTATCTTTCTATCTCTACATAACTGGAAGGAATGTATATGGTCACTTGCCCTGACACAGATAAGAACTGCTGTTTCTGTTGATCTTCTTGAGAATATGCCACTGTTCTGCATATTATCTTATGACCTGTCTCTTGTTCGTGAACGGAAAATTCCCAGTGGGAAAATTGCCAGGCGGAAAATTGTCATGCGGAAAATTACCAGCAAGGAAAATTTCCATGCAGAATATTGCCAGGCGGAAGATTGCCATTGCCTATTTAATCATATAAAGTCAAACCTAAATGAAGAAAAATTTTTTTTTTAACCAAAAGTATAGTACTGTACTTTCTGATAGATGAATGAATAAAAATGAAAGTAAGGTTTTGAAATAAAACACATTACATCATAATATAATTTATCAAATTCAGTAAAATTGAAATATAACACATTACATTATATAAATAAACAAAATCAAAATGTTAAGAAATATAAAAAAATAGAAAAAAAATGTTTAAAATGAGTGGAGGTTATATGCAACAGCTCGAAGAAATGAGATTTTACGATCTTCACTATACTGCCCAACAGTTCTCTTCAGTTTATCATTGACATCTTTATATTTTCTTTGATAACGAATCTCATCTCCTCTTTCAAATTGTAGAATTTTTTTATGCACTAATATTTCCTCCTTCTTTAAAAATTCAATGCATTTCCAGATATTAGGATGACTGTGAAATATTTTGGAAAACGCATTGTTGAACGCTTCGATGCTGTTGTTGGTACGTGGCATGCAGTGCTCTACTCTGGAATGAACATTCCACATAGGAATCGGGAATAACGGTGTTGATCTCCTCCTATTGTTACCCCTTCCTCTCATAACACCAATGTACTGTACGTCAATTCAAAATAAGACAGAAATTCTTCAGGTATGTCTTCATCTTCCGATAGCTCTTCAAAACCTGAAACAACATCATGACACGGGAGGAAAGGAAAGCCAAAGCAGAAAAACATCGTAACTTTAAACTGAAGCTGCTTTCATTGTGATACCGATTTTTGTAACCAAGGTTCACAAGCTTTCTATAGTTTGCCTGGCAGAAGTGGAAAAAACATCCAGTGTGGTCTGTTTGGGGAAAAACACTCTTTAGTCCATTTATCGAAGCTTTTTCAAAGTCACTCATAACCGTGTGGGGTTCTAGTTGTACTAAATTCCTAAGTATATTAAACAGATTTTCATATGTACGTTCACTTTTGTTGGGAAGAAATGCAAAAGCACGTGGAAAACTAGAATTTTCAACTTGGACATGAATTGTAAAAAGCTGGAAATATATATCAGGTGACACTTTGAACGTTCCATCCATAGCCCAGTTTTTATATTTTCTTAAATCCTCAATCCCATCATTCGTGATAAATAATAAGATTCGATTTTCATGGTCGACTCCAGAATCATACTGGAGGAATTTCTCACCAGAATTAAGATTTTGAAATTCGGATGGAATTACAAATTCTGTCCTTTCAGAAGGAATTGGTGGGGTACAAGACGTTTCCTGTTTCCAATGCCTAACATTCCTACTTACATGTTGCAAATTTTGGAGCTCAGCACGTGCACAGTCATCTAAAGATGATAAGCACTCCGCAACCAAAGAACGAGTAGGACGACCTGAAGTCATTGCTTCTTTTTTCAGCTCTTGAATGGCTGCCTTGGCTTCTACTTTGCTCTTGGCGGCACTGTGATTGTGTTCATTAACATGTTTCAAAATTTCGTAATCATGGTTCTTTGATTTTGAATGTAGTCTTGCTGGACATGATTTCTGTTTTCTTAACGCACATTCCCAATAGATTTTTGTTCCTTCCTTGTTTCTTCCGTTGAGATGATACATAAATTGTAGTTCATCAATGAGAATATCCTTTCCACGTTCACTTGTTATGAAAGCAGTCATTATGGGTACAGACTTCAGAGAATACTGAAATAGTATGTCTTTTTCTTAAAAAAAGGTTAGAACGAATTTCTTCTTTTGGTAAGCAAATAGATATAAACAAAAGGAGAAATGGTAGTTTGGGTAAGAATGGACAATTATGAAAGGAGACATGATAGTTTGGGTAAGAATGAACAATTTATAAAATTGAAAGGAGAAATGGTAGTTTAGGTAAGAATGAACAATTATGAAAGGAGAAATGAAAAGAAATCTTTAATTTGCCAATGGCAATCTTCCGCCTGGAAATATTCTGCATGGAAATTTTCCTTGCTGGCAATTTTCCGCATGGCAGTTTTCCGCCTGGCAATTTTCCCACTGGGAGTTTTCCTATTGCCCTCTTGTTCGGCAACTATCATAACAGCCACTTCGATTATTTTAAGTTTATCTTTTAAAGCGATTTCCCTGATCACTCTATCAGGAGGAATTAAAAAAATTAACCCTCACTTATTCCTTGATTAACTGTACGAATTTCTTTGTGGTGGTCAGTGTAAAGCTCTCTCTCTCTCTCTCTCTCTCTCTCTCTCTCTCTCTCTCTCTCTCTCTCTCTCTCTCTCTCTCCCATGTCATTGCTTTCATTATCTTAATGAATTTATTAAATCAAATATAAGATTAATTAGTTCTGGTTAATCCAGACCAGGATTCTCTAATTCAATCAAACAAATTTATTGGCTGGGCAAAGGTTATTGGGAATGTCTTATCACATCCAGTATACATGTTAATAATATTCATTTTCCAAGAGAAGGAAACTTCGGTGTTACAATGTCTATGGAGTCTCACAGTCCTGTACGTGGGCATCAACAACGACCCAAAAGCCAAATGAGAGAGGAGGGATCTCTAACTCCTGCCCGGAGAGTAGGCGGGGCTCCAGGTCCGGAAGTTCCTCATCAGACGTCATTTCCAGCATTTTCCCATTAAGCATGACGTCACTGTATGGAAAGAAAAATGGCAGATTAGTCGACATATATTACAATATATGATTCCTTATGGTTCTAAGAGCTATTACGACGCATTTCATCATTTTCTGTTTTTACAACACGCCTGTTTTCTCTTTGCAATGGCTGGAATCAGGAACAATTCGGGCTTTATAAATATCAGTCGAGCACTAAACCATTTGGCCATGGCATCCACTTTGGATTTCGGGAGGAATTCATACATACATACATACATAGCCTATATACTTACATAAACACTCTCACACACACATATATACATATGTGTGTATATATATATGTATATATATACAGTATACGGCTGGCCCGAAGGATTAGACTTATTTAATATGGCTAAGAACCAGTTGGTTACCTAGCAACGGGACCTACAGCTTATTGTGGAATCCGAACCACAGTATACCAAGAAATGAATTTCTATCGCCAGAAATAAATTCCTCTAATTCTTCATTGGCCGGCCGGAAATTCGAACACGTGCCCAGCAGTGAGCTATCCGAGAACTATACCGACCTATCCAACGAGGAACCATATATATATATATATATATATATATATATATATATATATATATATATATATATATATATATATAAGTACTATTATCTCAAATCTCAAGGCAATCAATCTATTTTGGCTTTTTTAATCTCTCCCTTTAGTTATCACTGACAGACCTACAGGTTCCAGTTTTCATCTCACTGAACTTCTTACAAATAAATAAATAAATAAAATATTATATCTTGGGTAACAGTATAATCTTCATCTCGGTTAAAATATTCCTCCCTGGACATTTTCACTTACCCAGACTGGATGAAGTTATCTGGAGGCTCAAGGAGATATTGCTGTATGGAGTGATCTGGAGACATCTTATCAAATGTTATTCTGGAAGATCTGGAATGGTCTACGTTGACACCGAAAATAACCACGTTTCCTGAAGACAAAGTAGTTCCAGTGAGGTTATGGTGATCGTCTCAAATGGTTCTTCTCGTAACTCTGTCATCAAGCTCAACTTCATGAGTATAATCAAAATTCTTCAACTCAGAGAGACAAAGTAAATGCACTATTTCCTGACAGCTGATAGATAGCATATGAGATTTCCTTCCAGGGTGAATCTGAAATGAAAATCAAAATCGTGACAAACCTGGTTTATAGGACATTGAACCGGGCTTTTGGCAATGTCCGTAAAGCCTTGTTGTTTTGGGAGCTCCCTCAGTGGCTATGTCGAGAACTTTTACCCCTACTAACCGCTTGTACAATACTGATAACCAATAATCCTGTAAGGGGAATGGACTTTATTTATATTACACATATATTATGAACTGCTTGCTACTTAGATGTATGGGAAATGTAATGGATATGATATAAGCTTAAGATGAGAAAAGAGGCTGATAGTATAGTGTGGTCAGTTGAAAATACTGTTCCCCGTCTCGCTAATTGCAAATTTAAATAATTTTCTTATCTGATATCTTATCCTCATTAGAGGTATAACTAAGCACCAGACAATAAAACGACTCCATAACCCTAACTTACTGGATTAGGTTTGAAATCCTTTTTGATATCATTAATGAGAGCATATCGCTTCTGGTACAGGGTCTGCCTCGCCAGGAGATCTATTCCCTCAACGGCCGCTAGACCCAGTTTATCGAGCCAAAGGAATCCAGCGATGTATGTGTTACTAAAGTTTATCGCGCCTCCTCCGACCGAAGAACTTGTTTCAGCTAAGAGTGGAGAGAGAAAGAGACTAGAGAGAGGATAAACGTAGACTACTGGATAACAATTAGGTCTCGTTGTCTGTTTGGAAGGATGTGAAAAGGTCCTACTTTACAGAAGATTGCTGTGACTTACTTAGCCAGAGTGGGGTGTCGGGGCAGTACTTGTCTCTGAGTTCTACCGCCTGTGGGATCTGCCATTTTAGCATATCAAGGGTTTCCAGAGAGGTGTAGTCCTCAACGGTGACATTGACGCCAGGTAGATAGTAACTGGAAAACACACCTTGGCCTCAGTTGACATTAACTTGGGTCAAGAATGTTCTAAACAACAGAAATGTAAACTCATTTCTGTTAGTAGATTTTTCTGAACTTTGATTAACATTTGAAAGTTGAAACAGAGTCATAAATGAGTCTAGAACTAGAATGCCCCAAATTTAGGCATGCAAATGATAACAGTAAAACAGGATAGTTTTTGAAGGTAACAATGTAATTATGATCTTTAGAAGAAAGAAATAGGCTCATATTCTCATTATGAAATCCACCTATATATCATCCTTGGCATGCTAAATAATAGCATTCCACTGTAATTCTTACACCCACCTCCATTAACTTTACCTTTAAAAACTAACAGTTGTTCCTCTCACACCACTTTGTCTCACAAGCCACAAGATCATTTCGTTTATTCTAATAGTAATTCTAAACGCCATTAATACAAAATTCCTGTCAACCTTAATGCTCCTTACTGATGCCAAGATACTGCAGTCAGATTCATCTTCAGCTCCTTTAGGCTTTCCAGGAACTCATTCAGAAATTTCATTTGTAGTCCATTGGCTTCTTCTGGAACGATCAGAGAAGGATCTTGTATGTATGTTATGGAATGGTTGTAGATTTAAATATAAAATGTAAGATCAGTCATAGTCATGATATGATAACCATAATGCAAAATGTTACTGACAGTGATGATTGCCCTGAATACAATGACTGCTCAATCTTAATTCATACAAATAACACTGTAATTGCACTGAAATGTGCAAGGTACATTATGAAATGTTTTAAAAGAAAGGGATGCAGAGCTAAGCTCCTGATAAGGATTATGTGTGAAGTAAAGCGGAAAAGTCTTAGCAAGGTGGAAAGAACAGATTGTAAAATAGTTTGACAAGTTTATTACCTTCATCTTCAACTGACAGCTTGGGGAACCTTGGCTTAGTGACGTCGGGACCGATTATCTCAGGATTATCAAAATGCTTCTCCAGCTGTGTTCTAAGGCTGAGGTAATCATGGGCATCCATCGTCCCAGTGAAATTATACTTGTAGTTGTGATAGTAGGAATTTGGTTCTGTAGAATGATTTGACCAAAATTTAATTGTTGAACAAGTTGTCCAAGATATCTCAAACAATACACATCGCAATAGATTATATATAACCAAAGTATCCGAAAAGCTTCGAAGCCTAAATGAAATTGCTTTAATATGATGATACAATTAGATTATTGTATGCTGATGTTTAAGAATATAATTTGGATAACTAAGCCAAAGGCTTAGCTTAACAATATCATATTAGGCATAGTCACAGATGAAATCAAAATGGAACATTTTTCTCTGAAATTCACACATTAATATCAGAAGTAAGAGTAGAAAACGAACATCACGGAGTCAAAATTTGATGAAATATGCCTTTTTCCAAAATCAAAAACAGGGGGAAAATGTCGAAAAAGAGTTTCTGAAAACCAGGGAAATATAAGGGATTATGCTCTCCAAAACTGAGCATTACCAAGAGTACACTACTGAAAGATGATGTTTACAGAAATGCCGTCAGCTGGTCTATAAAACCACTTACCATTCCCAAGTTGCCACTTGAAATTGTCGTTACTATCTTTGAAAATTTCCAAAGCATTTGAGAAATCCCAAGTGTTCTCGGGTGTCCTGTAGAACTGGTTCAAGTCGAAAAGGATCGTCAGGGAAGCAGAATCTGCGAATTCCTTCAGGTGTCGGAGATCCTCGGCTGAAATGAAAAGGTGGGAGGAACAAAATAGTGAAAAGGGAATGTGTGTAAAGCCTTACAGCCTGCATTTCCTTCCTGACAATAAGTACGGTATGAAGTGTTATTTGCGAGCTTCAAAATTGAGATGTATAGAATTAACGTATTTCTGTAATTTTATGGGGGGCACAAAAGGTAAAACAAATGAAATTTTAAAAGTTCACACCTCAAAAAACCATATCGATACAGACTGACAGTCACCTGTAATAGTAAAATTGGTGAAATCATTCTCATCAGCTTTATAATCATCATCGAAATCAGTTCTTCTGGTCTCACTTCCATGACCAGATTCTGAAGACGGGTCATAAGTGAGGAAATTGGCAGACGACCCACCAACTCTCAGAATAGCTGGAGATAATTCCTTCGCTAGGGTCACAAACTTTTTTGACCTACAGAGAGGGATGAATGATCTCATTAGTAGTTTAAAATATGGGTAATGTCATTCATAGATCCGATGGCTAAAAAAAAATTCAGTTTAGCTTCCGTTTTTACAAGCAGAATGAAAACTTTTGGTTACTTCATGACTTATTTGATTGATTTTATAAACTTTAGGCTACCAAACAAAGCACTGGGATACTTTCAGCCATTCAGCTCTTCTTCAGAAAGCGAGAAGAGGGAGCTGTGGTGGTGGAACAGCAAGATGAAGAGACCCACAAAATGAATGAAATGAAGTACAATAATTTAGAGCTGGAACTGGGAGGAAACCTCACTGATGCACTAAGCAGTAATGGCTAGGGAGGCTGCACAGCAAGATCGAAGAAAGGAGGAAGGAATGGCGGTAAAGAAAAAAGCTAAGAAGTGGGTGCAGCAAGCGGCCGAAGGGCCAGGGCAAACATCCAATAGCAATGCTTCTTTTCATGGCTAGGTTTGAAGATACCCTTTGTATCTTTTACAGCGGACTGAGAAGCCAGTCACTGTAGATCAAAAAGATTTCAAGAATAGCATTTTAACCAAAAGATTCCGTTGGACGGACGACTGACTCTTACTTTGCAAGATCTATTATCAAACTATCTTTGGTGATCTGTGAAGAAACGGCAACGCTGAGATAGAATGGCGAGACTTCTCTCAGGTCGCCTAGGACAGCCACTTTGAACGAATCACCTGTCGAGGAGAAAAGCTGTTAGATTTGTCAGCTTCAAAAAATATGTTTATCGCCCATATCAGTTACGATATAAATTGTATATTCAGAGCAGCCAGAGGACAATATTTGTACATTCCACTGATATATTAATTTCTCAAAAGTATTTCAGAATTCATCTGAAGCCAGATTGAATATATATATATATATATATATATATATATATATATATATATATATATATATATATATATATATATATATATATATATGTGTGTGTGTGTGTGTGTGTGTGTGTGTGTGTGTGTGTACATATAAATACCACATATATAAATGTATATATATTCACACATAATTATATGTATGAGTGTGTGTATGCATTATGTGTGCATATAATTCCTTACTGTTTGGCCTTCCGTAGCACAAGAAAGCGGAGAGTATTGCAAAGGCAAACACGAAAAGAAAAGGAATCCGCACCATGGTTCCTCAGAGCCTGTAAATAAAGAGTAAAGTTTTAAAATCTTTTATATGGACAGACAAAATCCAGTGACCCATTTTTCTTCGAAAATGGTGACACGGAGACCAAACCAAGCCCAAATAATTTTTCAAAGATAAAGATGCAAATATACCAAAAGTACTAAACAGAAAAGGTGTTTCCACATTCATGATTTAACTGCACAGTTAGTAAAAAAAAAAAAGCCTCATGTGCAGGACACTTCCATTATAACAGTATCCCTATGCACGTACAGGAAAGGCTTGCCGGCATCGCGAAATGGAAATATCAATTGTATTAGTAGTAGTGGCAGGAATATGTCCTTGGAACGGCTCTCCAATCAACTCTGCCCTCAGCAGTGTAAAGACACTCTTACTATCTGGTTTATTACGCCCCCCACCATTTCCCTGCAGTCTATACTTAGTCTATTCGCCACTTTTTTTCGCACACTTCTGAATGGTGTGCTCTTTTCCACGGCTCGTCGTGCCACATTCTCTCCTCATGACAAAACCACATCAAAACAACCTCATTCATCTTCCACGGTCTCTCTCATCTCTTCTCACATCCTAAGCACCTGTGCGAACCAACATTTCAGTTCTTCCACCACCCACTCATAATTCATCACTCTTATTCCACTTACTCACAAAGCCTACTCATACTCACTAACACACTATACATCATACTCTTTATATAATCATTTTCTGTCTCTTTACACTCATGAATATTCCTCATTGGAAAAAATTATTTCTAAAATCTCAGTTTTTTCTCAACACATTTCCAACAGGAGGTTTTCTAATCTTACTACCCAGTGGAACGACTAAGTAATCAAATCTGCCATCCTCCTATTCAGTGAGCCAGAGCATGGGCGGAGGAGGGCGTAAGGCTTGCAGCCTCATTCCAAAATACCAGATGCAATGTTAGTTTTCGGTTGCTATTGTATTTCCAAGCTTTACGAGGCTAGATAAGTTTAATGGTATCTTAAAAAGGCAGAAGACACGAAGAATATTAAGGACTTAATACTACATTTGGTTGGGCATCTAGATTCCGGTTATACAGTATTAGGCAATTTGTCTTAGGCCCATAATCCGTCGCCATTATATATATATATATATATATATATATATATATATATATATATATATATATATATATATATATATATATATATATATATATATATATATATATATATATATTATATATATATATAGAATTCCTTTAAACACGGAACTGGTGGTGGTCTGAAATCACGGTCTGAATTAATATTAAGTTTCTCAACACGAAACTGTAATAAGGGATCATATAACGAAGCCCTGTCTATGGATAACTTTAAAGTTGTACAAGTATATGATATTTCAAAAGTCTCACAAATAATTCTCTATTGACTTAAGAAGCAAAATTATTACTTTACCTGTTATCTATCGCTTATGACAACCATCGGCTTCACAACCACTCGTTGTGACGTCCTGAGTATTTATACACTGAGTATGGATATCGCCGATGCCTTATCTCCTGAAAATGCTGAATGATATCCAGTAAGACTGTGGGAACTGAATTTCAATAGGTGGGTTGTCAGCTTTACGTAATCAGCCATTATCACGTCTGAAAACGAAATCCCCAGTGGATTTCTCACGGGAAAATCCGATAAAATTTGAGACTGTTGGGAAAAGTCATATAGGTATTTTTAAAGTGCACTGGGACCTGTTTTACCCTTGCCCTACTTGTTTCCCATTTGGGCACTGCAGTTAAGGTGATCTTGATTCATGAATGAGGTATTTTTCTATTGTGATGATTCTTATGGTAACGATCAACTGATAGAAATCTCTTATAGAGAAGCTGTTTTGTACGAATAATATCAGATTCAAAATGTGATATTAGTATTCAAATTCCCAGTATGTTATTAGTATTTTATTCTGTATTAACGGCTTTTATTCCAAACATTCAGTGTGTGACAATAATCATGTGATTTTCTTTTTCCAGAGTCTGGATAGGACTGATTTTCCTCCCCTTAATGATCTTTCAGGGGATAGGAGTCCCTTCAAAGGAATTATGAGACCTGAAACACCATCTATGTCCTTAGCATCGAACTCATCAATTGATAAGCCTTTGCTAGAAATATGGGAAATGTAATGGATATGATACAGCTTAAGATAAGAACAGAGGTTGATCGTCCAGTGTGGATACTTGAAAGTAATGTTCCCTGTCTCATGAATCTGTAATTTAAAACACTTCTTACCTGGTGCCTTACCCTCGTAAGAATTCGCAGCTCATTTTGCTTAACTAAAGAGCAGGTCAAGAAAACATCAACAAAATCAAAACTTACTGGGTTAGGTTTGAAATCCATTTCGATATCACCAATGAGAGCATAGCACTTCTGATACAGGGTCTGCCTCGCCAAAAGGTCGATTTCTTCAACGGCTGCGAGTCCCAGTTTATCGATCCAAAGGAATCCAGCGATACAATCAGGTCTCGTTATCTCTTTGGAAGGATGTGGAAAGGTCGTACTTTAAGGAAAATCACTGTGACTTACTTAGCCAAACTGGAGTCTCGGGACAGTACTCGTCTCTGAGTTCTACCGCCTGTGGGATCTGCCGTGTCAGCATGTCGAGGGTTTCCACAGAGGTGTAATCTTCAACGGTAACACCAGTGCCAGGTAGATAGTACCTGGAAGACACACCTTGGTCTTAGTTGATAGTAGAGCCAACTAAAACTGTTCGAGAAAAACAGAAATATAATCTCATTTCTATTAGCAGACTTTTCTGAACTTTAGCATTTGAAAACTGATTGAAAGAGTCATAAATGAGTCTAAAACTGGAATGCCTTACATGTTGACATACAAATGTTAACAGTAAAACAAGGGTGCTTTCGAAGACCATGCACCTTCCTTGGTATACTGAATAATGGCATTCCCCACCAATCTTACACCTGCTCTGTTACCTTTACCTTTATACAATCTAACACTTATTCCTCTTCCTCCATTATGTCTCTAATGCCACGACATCATTTCGTTTGCTCTAAAAGGAGTTCTAAGATGTCAGTAATACAAAAGTTCTAAGTCACCAAACGAAATTCCTGTTAAAATCAAGGGTCCTTACTGATCCCAAGATACTGCAGCCAGATTCATCTTCATCTCCTTTAGGTTTTCCAGGAACTCCTTTAGGTACTTCATGCGTAGTCCATTGGCTTCTTCTGGAACGATCAGAGACGGATCTTGTATGATATGGAATGATTCTAGACTCAATTTGCAAGGGCTTACACAGGCTACTCGATGAAAAAAATAAAATATAAGATAATCATGATCAGGATATGAAAACATTAAAACAAGAAGCCACTGATGACGACGAATTTACTGAATACAATAATTGTTAAATCTTGTTTCATACAAACGACGTGGCAATTGCACTAAAATGTGCAAAGAAACGTAATAAAATGCTGTAAGAGAAAGTTATAAAGAGTTAAGCCACTGATTAGGTTAATGTACAAAGTAAAAATGAACAGTCACGAATATGTGACAAGAGAAGAATGTGAAATAGTTTGGCAAGTTTATTACCTTCGTCTTCAACGGACAACTTGGGAAACCGTGGTTTAGTGACATCTGGACCGACTATCTCAGGGTTATCAAAATGCTTCTCCAGCTGTGTTCTGAGGCTGAGATATTCAGAGGCGCCCCTCGTCCCAGTAAAACTGTACTTGTACTTGAAATAGTAACAGTTTGGCTCTGCGCAACGGCCTGACGAAAATTTCATTGTTAACAAGCTATCGCTCCCGTAGGGGGTTAGTGCCGTCAGTGCACCTCATGCGGTGCACCATAGGCATTACTTAAGGTTCTTTGCAGCGTGCCTTCGGCTCCTAGCTGCAACCCCTTTCATTTCTTTTACTGTATCTCCTTTCATTTTTCGTTTTAGCTCCCGTATGGGTAAATGAGATTATACTGTAGTGTTTTTAATTAGTTTTTAATTAGTTGTTATAATAAATGTTTTTATGAATAATTATTGAGAGTCAACTCGCTGTATTTCAGCTTTGAAAATGCAACAATGTAGTTTTGAAACGTCGGCATAAGCAATAAACTATCAATTGTATCGAGTGCCTTTCCCTGACGCCTACAAATACATATATATATATATATATATATATATATATATATATATATATATATATATATATATATATATATATATATGTGTGTGTGTGTGTGTGTGTGTATGTATGCATATATATATATATATATATATATATATATATATATATATATATATATATATATATATATATATCGAGGACTAATATTAAAAGACACAAAGCAAAAGTAAAATTATGTATAAACATACACACACACACACAGACAAGAAATCTCAGTTCTTTCAAATATGGGACTATTGGTCTGAAAACACGGTCCAGATTTACACTGTTTCCAATATAGGAAACGGCATAAAAGAATCATAAACAAAGGCCTATATTATAATTACTTTACCTATTGTCCGTTGCTTATAATAATCGTCGCCTTGATGACCACTTGTGATGTCCCGAGCATTTCTGCTGAAAGTGGGAACGACATCGAATTTGGCTATGGGAACTGAATTTCCGTAGATGGCTTGTGAGCCTTACGTAATCAGCCATTTTCACATATGAAAATCAACTCTACAGTGCATTTCTCACGGGGAAATCCGAGATAAATTGATACTGTTGGCAAAAAACCACATACCTGCGTTTCAAGTTCAGCAAGATAGCCTATTTTTCACCTTTTATTTGACCTGGTTTGGAGGCCTATCTTCGGCCTTTCGTCCTACTATATTGACCTTTGGTCATTTCTGTAGGATGACCTGATTCATTAACAAGACAGTTTTTTTTTTATTGTGGTTCTGATGATGACGACAAGCTCATGCAAATCTTTTTATGCCTAAGAAAATTTTTCGCATAACAGAGTAACATTCAAATTCCAAATGTGCTAATGGCATTTATTTCTTGTTTACTTTCATTCCTTTATTAATTTTCTTTTTTTTTTTTTCACCAGGCTACGAGCAGTGTTTAACAGTTATCATCACATCTTCTGAGTTTTTGGTTTGGATTGGTTTTCCTCCTGATAATCTTTCAGTTGAAAAAGTCTCTGCAGTAGAATTATGAGACTCAAGACAGTAACTAAGACCTTAGCACAGAACTCATCAAGGCTATGATGCAACACCTTTACGAGAGATGTGACTGCTGTACCTCACGAGAACATCGATGCTACCAACTCTGAAGGCCAGGTTTCAGTAATCTCGTTAACTGACTACAGTGTAGACCACTATCCTTATAAACAGTTTCATTGCTAATCTTGATCACCACGTTTCAGTCATTTCAGACTCATTTCAAGGCCCCACTTTACTTATCAATCATCATCCGACAAGCTTGAGGACCATACTGTACTATCCAGCAATCTGCAGGGCACTTCAGCTTCTAAAAATGACCACACTATTGTCTGTGGAGTCGGACAACCTGCTAGGCCTGCCCGCCGGGTCCAACAAAATGATTCCCAACCAAGGATCTTCGACAGCAACAGCCAGCCTGTCAGCTCCTTCTTCTTCCTTCTCTTCTTCAAAAAGTGAACTAAACCTATTATTTGGTCTTTACGTTGAACAGTTTGCTATACCACACGAGAAGGTAGAATAACCTACTTAACTTCCATGATATGAAATGAATGAGTGCTTTGGTTGAGGAGTTGGGTTTGCAGCAAGTTTATGTTGCAAAATCACTAAAAACAGATCCTTTTTCATTTTCGATTCTCCAACAATTAATTTCCACAGTGATTATCTTTGTAAGGTTCTGGAGTTGCTCAGTAGGTTCGCTAATAGATTTCTGAAATTTTTCAATTTCTATGAGAAGGCTGTAATTGAAGAAAGCCTGCAAGCTATGAAGATCCTAAATTTTCTAACTATTTGAGACTCCATGATAATACACTGAAACTCGTGTTGATATTCACCATGACAACTTCCTCGGTGACTAGGGCATTTGAGAAAGTATCATTCTGCTGTTCCTTGGCAGCAGGCACATTGTGTACACCAACATACTATATCAGGCAATGCCTTAGCGTTTAACGAGAACACTGGCTTGCCCAGTACTTGAAGGAAGCTTACAAAGGCTGCCAACTTCCATGGCCAAATGTTGAACCTTTTCTCTGATAGCCGACATAGGATATCTATTGTCACTGGGAATACTATCCATACTCCATGGTTACCTATGCAGAAACCTAAAATGTCTTGGACCGTGCCTCCATGTGGACGACCAACAAGCGTAATGAGTAATAGAGAAGTTGAGTGGCTTACCAGCCCTCAAAATGTAATCCTAGGGCTTTTTCCCACAACTTCAGTGTGAGATTACTGAACGCCCTCAACCAATCCCCTAGGAAAATGACGCTTCACGACTGCAGTATTATTATCAGAAAGAACGTTTGTCATCATTTCCATTGTCCTCCATTACAATTTGGGTCAGGATGCCAGGTGTCAGGAAGAGAACATTCAAGAGAAGGCTGTTTGGTCCCATGGGTCCTATGAAGTAACAGAATGATTTTAACCTGGACCACTAAAATCGGAACTGAGTTTTTAGTTCAAGTTTGTGTATCGAGTTAGTATGATAATTCATTTCAATAATTCTGTAGACTTTATTTAACAGGGACTTCCAGCAAGCTTATGTCTCAAATCTCTTGTCTTGTTTAGATGAGGCTCTGAACATGAAAAAAAATTACTTTCAAAGACGTCCACGAGACTGTAATTCTGTCCATTCATATTTATTCAGGATAAGAACGTACGCATCATTTATATTTATATACTTTACTTCTCCCACGCTGTTACAAAGTGAAAAAAACTAGAAAATAATCAAATAATGGCACAGGGATTTAGTTATAGAATTCCTCGAAAGTTCAACCAAAAGAAAACGTACAAATTGTATTTAAATGATCAGGAGATGCAAGAATCTAGACGATACATACAGGAACAAATTTGCTATACAAAAGAGTGATCTACAAAAACCAAAAGAAAAGAAACAGGGAAATAGTTGATTTATTTTTAAACTATTGTTTTTTTTAAACAGATACCTCCTTCGGCCGAGATTTATTTTTTCTTAAAGCTCTTCAAATTATTTCTTGAAGTAATTGGCACTGTAAATAAAAGAAAGGCTCAATTAGTAAATTGTTAAATTTGCAAATTAGCTTATTACAAATATAGGTTTTTTTTATTTATATAATGTTCAGTTGTCATAACCTTCATGTAAAGTTCCTTGAAGAATATCAAAAAGGAAGAATATATTCTATATATACTGTTTTACAAAAAAATCTATATTAAAGTTGATATAAAAGTAACTAACAGTGAAACCTTTTTTAATAATCAAACATTTTGGGATCATGTTAAATCAAATGGAAATTTCCATGCTCTTTCAGGGCAAATATTTTACAGAAAAATAAAAATTCTTATCCGTAAAATATATTAGAAGGTTTTTATCCAGTTACAGTGCTATCTTTTTTTAACAGAAAGAATTACACCTCGTCTTGTTGACGAGTATTCCGGGTGCTAAAAAGTACTCAACTCAACTCACTTCAACGCAATCATTTTTGATGAGACGAAGTGAATATCGCACTCCCTTTGAGCACATACTCTTGCTACAACTCTGAGAGATCAATTCGAATTGCATAATACCAGTAATCTTAGTCATGAAATAATATGAAAATTTTCTCACTGTAGTCAAAAGCAACTAGTTTTTTTTTTATTTGAATAAGTCTGTCTTACGATCTGGGCATCAACTCTTGCTAAAAAGAAATCTAAGTGATCAATTTGAATTGCATGATATCAACAATCTCAGTCTTGACATAGCATGGAAACTTTCTCATTTATTTGAAAGCAACTAGTTTTTTTGTTTTTTTTTTTTGCAAGTAATAAATATATCTTGCTGTCTGGGTACAAGCTCTTGCTAAAAATCTAAGTGATCAGTTTGTATTGCATGACACCAGTAATCTTAGTCATGAAATAATATGGAAACTTTCTCATTACAGTCAAAAACAACAGTTTTTTTTTAAATAAGCATAGCTTCCGATCTGGGTACAAACTTTGGCTAAACAATCTATTAGTGATCATTTTAAATCAAATGATATAAACAATCTCAGAACTGGCATAACATAGAACCTTTCTCATTCTATTCCACACCTATCAATTCTTTTTCAAGAAATGGATGACAAGTACATCTTACCATCTCATTGCAGTAAAAAACAAGTTTTTTTAATAAGCATATCTTACAATCTGGGTACAAACTCTGGCTAAGCAATTTATTACTGATCAGTTTAAATCAAATGATATAAACAATCTCAGTCCTGGCATAACACGGAACCTTTCTCATGGTATTCCACACCTACCAATTCTTTTTTAAGAAAGGGATGACAAGTACATCTTACCATTTGGGCACGTATTCTGGGTCCTGGCAAGTGAGAGTCTCTTCGTCGAAGACTGTGTAATCGCCACAGCCTGTGAGGCGAGGGTACCCGTCCACGCAGACAATGTAACGACCGCAGTCTCCCGAAGGATACCTAGGGAAAGGTTCAAATTGGGCGGACAGACTGCCGGGCTCTGCGTAGGCGGGACATTTGAAGCCTACGACGTCTGCGGAGAGATGGAACAACGTTTTAGAAGTCTGCAGTGTTGGAGATTATTGGGAATAAATAAACCAATGAGCAAATCATGGTACAAAAATTCATTTTAATTTTAAAGCTGCAATGTTGAAGAATATTGTGAGAAAGGAAATAAATATATTAGATAACTAGACAGATAGATAAGTCATGCTGTGAATTATTATGAGCTGCATTGATAAATAAATGAATATAGACAATAAATAATTAAGTAAATATATAAGTAAATAAACAAATAAGTAAATAAATAGTATTATGAACAATGTATTATGAGTTCAGGACTGCATTGTTAAAAGCTATTGGAAAAATTACGTATATAAATCACTTATATCCCTAAATATGCATCAGTGGAAATTTCTTATCTAAATTAGAAACGGTTGTTATTATTCATTACGAGCACACATTCATATAAAAAAGATTATGTATGTATGTATATATATATATATATATATATATATATATATATATATATATATATATATATATATATATATATATATATATATATATATATATATATATATATATTTTATATATATATATATATATATATATGTATATATATAATATATATATACATATAATATATATATAATATATATACATGCATACATACTCGACTGTTTCCCATAAGTAGCCTAGCTCGTATGACAAAAGTGTCTATGTATATCTAGAGCACAAAAAAAGTTTACATCGCCTTAAATATCAGCTTTTCAGTACCCACAGCCTACGCAGCAATTATGGAGGCTGGGTTCTAGCATTCAGGTTTTATTCAACTCAGTTTGCTAGGAGTTTTATGTAGACTACAACCAAAATGTGGAATACTTTGCCTATCGCGGTTGTGGAAAATCCTGATCTCCCAATGTTTAAGCAATGAGCAAATTCATTCCCGCTCTCTATCTCCTGATTTTCAGGTGTATCGGTTTTATCTTCCGTTCTCTCATATTTATTTATTGATGAAATTTTCCTGCAACTTGTCTCTCTCTCTCTCTCTCTCTCTCTCTCTCTCTCTCTCTCTCTCTCTCTCTCTCTCTCTCTCTCTCTCTCTGCAGGCTGATTTCTTGGGTTTATAGTCTGTTGACTCTGTCCATAAGGGTTTCATCTGAAGATTTAAAGAAATAAAGATAGAAAAAGGCCACGTTAAATGAAATGATGATAAATGAGGAGATATGAGGGAATCAAATAAAACTATTCAGGAGATTTCAGCAGAAAGCACGAGTGAATTTTGGGTCCTCGCTTAAACATTTGGAGATCAGAAGATCCCAGCTGCAGGTTTGATCGTCCACACTAATGATCAAAACGAGGTGAACTATTCAAGCTGATTTTTTTTATAGTTCTCCTCTAGACAGAGAGATTGATAAAGTCCTTTAGGTTCTGTAAATAAGGAGACGACATGAGATTTTCATCCTTATGGCACAATGGTCAGAAGTATTAATACCATTCACAGTCAATGTGGTTTTTGGTCTGCGTGTTCAGCAACAAGATATGATTTTCAGTTTAAGACACATAGAAGAAAAATGTAGAGAGAAGTTTGTCTAATTTTATACCACATTCTTGGACCTTGTGATGGTTTTTGACAAGGTAAGCAAGAGAGGACTCTATCTGATATTAGGCTGACCAACCAAACTCTTAAACATTGCAAAATCATTTACATCTGTGGGTATGAAGGTCAGAATATCATAAGGAGACAAGTTTCCTGAAAGCTGTAAGAGATGTAAGGCTGTTTGCTGGTTTCTTCTGTTTCACATATAATTTGGCAATTTGCTACATGACACATCTGAAAATAATCAGGACAAAGTCTATTTGCATTTTAGAACAGACGAGGAATCGTTCAATATCAGCAGGTTTTGGCTCATTAATTGATAGTAGCACATCTTTCTATGCTGCTGATCCCATAGCTTTACAAAGGCTGCCAAACTAATTATATTATCAGAGGCATGAAAAAACTTTGCCATCACTTTGGATTAACAAAGTTTTTCTAACATGGATAGTGGCTTGATTAGATTTTTTTTTTTTTTTTTTGGCCCTCTTTGGTAAGACAGGAGGAGTTTTTAGCTCCATATAGAATATAGATTGGTTTAACATTTACTTACACTCAAATTAAGTTCAATATTCACAATTTTCCTGTATGTCAAACAACTGAGAGACAGACCTTCTGTGCATGCGAAGTCAAGAGACATTATTATTCATTGCTATTGCTTGGAAAAATATCTTTTGGGACTTAATAGTAGCGTCCCCATCAAGGGGTAGCCCCTTCAGCCCCTAACTGAATCCCATTTTTAGCCTTTTACTTTACCTCCATTCCTCCTTCCTTTCTTCAATCTTGTAGTCCAACCACACAAACTCCCTCTTTCCACTGTCATAAGAGCTGAATGGCCGAAAGTGTCCCAGTGCTTGGCTTGACAGCCTAAATTTATAAATCAACAATAATACCACAGAGTGAAAAAAAAAACCAGGTCTTGAAGAGGTCAAATCCTGACTCTAAATATTTTTAAAAGAGTCAACCTTTACCTAGTCATTTATACCCATAGGATAGGTCAAAGAGTACGCCATCTAAAAGAGTGGATGACTGACATATCCCAAAGAAAAATATCATAAGGTGAAATATCTGAAAAGCAAATGATAGGAAAGAGAGTGCCCAGGGTCGCAGGCTCTGAATTCAAAGGTTCAGAGAGGGTTCTGGTGTGGAGGTGCTTTCTTGGCCTAACTTGTGCGCACCCCATGAGCATATATGCTTGATTGACCTACATATTAACTGGCCAGCGGAAAGAGAGATACTCGAAAAAGTATCAGAGAACATAAATGATCTCTGCTTATAAGTACAGGACCACTCATAGACACAAACATAATACATGAGTATTGTTAAGAATTCAATATGGCTATTATAATACACACATAAGGTTAATGTGATCTGATTAACTCTATTTCAGTGTACATATTAGATATATAATTGACACTATATACTTTATAATGTTTGCATAAATCTTTTCGTATTCATTTCTGCTCTTTAACAGAAATTTCCTTAAATGTGTGTTTTCATAGTGTTTATCTCAACTTTATCCGTAATAGACAGCTTTAAAATTTCATTAAATAAAATAATGTTTAATTATTATTATTATTATTATTATTATTATTATTATTATTATGAATCAAATGTGCAATCACTCACATATACCCAACATAAAGGGGCAATAACTTGCAAATAGATGAACAAAAAGAGAGTTTCAAGAAAAAACAACAGAATATAGATAAATCAATGAAAACCCAAGCACATCATACACCAATGCAACTTGAAAAAACAAGAACAAAGATGCATGACGGTTTTCGATTATTTACTCTCTGGAAATCAGCAGTTCTCGATCTGCATGAACCAAGCAATTACGTCTTTCTCTATGTTGTCAGGCTATGGGATTATCTTCATGTTTCTCTTTGTCCTATTTTTATGGCCTCTCTTATTTGAACTGGCAGTTTTGTCTCTTCCTTGCTTGTGAATCCCATTATCCTTCCTTCCTAATTTCTTTCCTTCCTTCCCTGTTTTAGTTTTCTGTAAAAGAAAACTGTTGTGCCGGCTTTGTCTGTCCGGCCGCACTTTTTCTGTCCGCCCTCAGATCTTAAAAACTACTGAGGCTAGAGGTCTGCGAATTGGTATGTTGATCATCCACCCTCCAATCATCAAACATACAAAATTGCAGCCCTCTAGCCTCAGTAGCTTTTATTTTATTTAAGGTTAAACTTAGCCATAATCGTGCATCTGGCACCGCTATAGGTACCAACAACACAGGCCACCACCGGGCCGTGGTTACAGTTTCATGGGCCGCGGCTTTAAGTTCCATGGTACGTGGCTGTACAGAAAACTCCATTGCGCCGACGAAACTTCGGCGCATTCTTCACTTGTTTGTATCTACTGTATAATTGCCGTAGAGATAGAAGTAGGAAGTTAGCCTTTGATAGTAAGTCCCATTGGCAGATGAACTTGAGAAAGTCATTCCACTAATCAATGTTATTGGCCCTCTATGTTAGGTTCATGTGAGCGATTAATATAATAATAATAATAATAATAATAATAATAATAATAATAATAATAATAATAATAATAATAATAATAATAATAAGAACAACAACAACAACAACAACAACAACAACAACAACAACAACAACAACAACAAGAGTATCACTCACTGATGTGGCAATACCATGGGACACCAGAGTAGATGAGAAAGAAAGAGAAAAATTGATAAGTATCAAGACCAGAAACTCGAAATAAGACGGATATGGAATATGCCAGTGGAAATTGTATCCATAATCATAGGAACACTAGGCACGATCCCAAGATTCCTGAAAAGGATTCTGGAAAAACTAGATGCCGAAATAGCTCCAGGACTCACGCAGAAAAGTGTGCTACTAGAAACAGCGCACATAGTGAGAAAAGTGATGGACTCCTAGGGAGGCAGGATGCAACCCGGAACCCCACACTCCAGTCGAATAGGATGACTGTAATAGACCAAAAATTAATAATAATAATTCAACATACATTTAAGAAAATTTTAAACACCATCTATTACGGATAAAGTTATTGAGATAAGCACAATGAAAAAATGAAAGGGATGTGACGAAATATATGTTCAAGAGAAATATGAATATGAAAACATTTACGCAAACATTATCAACAGCCAAATTATACATTTAGTAAGTACACTGAAATAGAATTAATCAGATTTGATCTCAAGGAAGCAAGTGCCATTTTAGTTTTCTGTAAGAGAAAACTGTTTTGACGGCTTTCTCTGTCCGTCCGCACTTTTTCTGTCCGCACATTTTCTGTCCGCCCTCAGATCTTAAAAACGACTATGGCTAGAGGGCTGCAAATTGGCATGTTGATCATCCTCCCTCCAATCATCAAACATTCCAAATTGCAGCCCTCTAGCCTCAGCAGTTTTTATTTTATTTAAGGTTAAAGTTAGCCATAATCGCGCGTCTGTCCAAGCTATAGGTATCAACAACACAGGCCACCACCGGACCGTGGCTGAGTTTCATGCCCCGCGGCTAAAAGTTTCATGGGCCGTGGCCGAGGCCACCACCGGACCGTGGCTGAGTTTCATGGGCCGCAGCTAATATTTCCATGAGCCGTGGATGAAACTTTCATACATCATTATATGCTGCACAGAAAACTCGATTTTTTACTTGTTATTTACATACTGAATTATTATAGCTGTTGATTCTAGTTGCATAAGGTGTCACTAGCAAGCTAAATGAATGTGTCCTAACCTTCTGGGTTGCAGTACTCCAGAAGATCAGGCCAGTTGCAGCCGTGGATCCTCTCGTCGTAGGCGAGTCCTGCGGTGCAGGGAACGTCGATGGGCTCTCCGTATTCACACTTGACGAAGTACTTCTCGCATTGGCCGCTCGAGTAGAGGCCGAAGGCGAACTCGCAGATTCCTCTGGCGATGGGAACCACTGGAAGAGGGACAGGTGGCTTAGTGAGCTGCAGCTTAAGTTTGACAAATCCTGTAGGCTTAGTAAGTGAAATGGATATTCATATGGGAGCGACTGCAGATGTTAGTTTTCTCAGTTTTGTAAGGTACAGGTATTCTGAAGGGATTATTTACACTAGTTGAAAACATTTATATATATATATATATATATATATATATATATATATATATATATATATATATATATATATATATATATATATATATATATATATATATATATATATATATATATATATATATATATATATATATATATATATATATATATACATATATTCAAATATATATATACATATATATGCATACATACATATATATATATATATATATATATATATATATATATATATATATATATATATATATACATATATATATATATATATATATATATATATATATGGCCAATTTTCATAAGCATATATGAATCATGTACAGAAAAAAATTAAGATATTACGCTATATCTTTTAGCAGTACCGTTCAACTAATCACTTATAAACATGCAAGCATATTCTAGACTAAACAGACAAACATATTGTGTGCTTAACTTAGAATAACTGATGAAAAGCATTTAAACAATTTAGTACAACAACATAATGACTACAGGAATGAGAAATGAGTTGACTGACCATTAAATATCAAAACAAATTTAAATATTGTTTAAATTATATCAAAAGAAGACTTTGTTGACAGTGCATCGGGTGATATATACGAAAAATATCGTAAAACAACTAAATTTTGAGATGAAAGCGGACTAGTAGCCATCATAGAGACGAAATTCCATACGTCATGACGTCAATAAATGTCAGAGTTGTGAAATAACCGCCAAAAAGTAAAGGCAAATAACGACCAATTACATATAGCTTTCCTGAAGAAGAAATGAAAAAAAAAATGCATTCATTACCTTGCAGTTAAGTCCCTTGGAAAGCCACTAGGAGGCAGTAAAATGTGAAAATTGACAAAAAAGTTGGCCACACCTGCTGAAGAAGGTGATGATTTGGTGGTCATCATCTTCTTGAGAGGTGTGGCCAATTTTTTTGTCAATTTTGATAGTTTCTTGACGCTTAGTGGCTTTCCAAGGGCCTTAGCTGCGAGGTAACAAATGCAATTTTGTTTTTTAAAGAAGACAAAGTCAATACACCTAGTGAGGTCTTTGCTTCCCATTCCACCCAGCAGGACAGGAAAGCCAAATAGGATAAAAAAAAAAAAAACAGTGTCATGATGTCCAAGAACTTATACCTGAACTAATGGAACTTTTTAGTCTTTCATGATTTTGAAGGATATATGTCTGACTGTTCGAATGATACCCGAGAAAGACCGTTGGCTCAGTGCAAAGAATTTTTACTAGGGAATCTGTGTAAGAGATGGGGACCATAAAATATTAGCACAAGAGCAAAAGCTGAACAGAGAGGAAACGTCCAGAACAATTTCGACACTGGTTTGGGGTGATTCGGACAATTTCTTCCAATAACCTACTCTGAACTTAAATCGAAGATTCAAAGCGAGAAATGTAAGTGCAATGGACCCTTCTTTCTCAAAAACTCAATCAACAGGTATATTCTGTCAGCAAAGTGATAACCTATTTTTCAACGATATCACGAGTGTCATCGAGAGAGACTGCTTAGCAAAAGGATTAAACAACTCATAGAAAGTATTACACATATGAAATGAAGCTGATAATTATCTTTATTTATTATTATTATTCAGCAGATGAAATCTTTTCATATGGAACAAGCCCACCAAAGGGGCCACTGACTTGAGATTCAAGCTTCCAAAGAATATGGTGTTCATTAGGAAGAAGTAAGAGGAGGTAAAGGGAAATACATTAAGAAGAGATCCAACTTACTAAAAGATAAAAAAAGAAATTAAAAATTTAATAAATAGATAAAAATGTATTAAAATTCAAGGACTCCTGAAAAAAAAACAATAAAAAACCAATCATGATGAAACAGGGGGAAAGTTTCGACTTGGCATGCTGTTGCCCCAGGTCACACAGTGTTGGTGTCAGTTCTTGAAGCAACCAACTGGTGGCTTTTAGAGGTTTCATTCTATTTAATCAGCCACCTGGCATCGCCTGACATCTACCTGCCTCCTACACTCAAACCACACCTGTGTGGTGACCAGTTTAGGTGCACTGATAAAGTTACTCAAGATGAAGGGAATTACAAGCCCAGAAAACGACCATTTTCTGCAGAGGAAAATAATTATGCAATTGCAATCTTTCTCCAGGTACGCTTTCTCCTTGAGGCCAAAAAATTTTTAAAAGACTTTCTTGATAAAGAGTAAAAAAAACCATATGACTGAAATTAAAGATTCGGCAGGAATTTCCTGAAAAGAATGAATCAGGCCTCAAGAAACTGCACAGAAAAATCAAACACAATGAATTAGAAATGAACAAGAAACCATGCTTCCAGTATCAGGGAGAGACAAATACTACACGGAACTGATTTAATAAAACCGGAGCCAAAGATATGTATATATACCAAATATAAGGGAGACCATAGAAACGCCGAAATGTGGAAAATAAACGCTATATTTCAGAGACCGAACTGTCTCTCTCCTCAGTTTGGTCTCTGAAATATAGCCTTTATTTTCCACATTTTGGCGTTTCTATGGGCTCCCTTATATTTGATGGAATTCTGTTTTAACAGAAAATATTTCACAGTCATATATATAATATATATATATATATATATATATATATATATATATATATATATATATATATATGTGTGTGTGTGTGTGTGTGTGTGTGTGTGTGTGTATTGTCATGACTGCAGAGCTTACATTCAAACTCCCGGCCCTCGCACTCAACGCCCCAGTGGTAGTTGCAGTAGTTATGCACAGCGCCTTTGCCGTCGAAAAGAAGACCATTCTCGCAAGTCTCGAGGGTCAGCGTTCCGTTGGCACACTTGTAGAATTGGTGGCAGGAGGCTGGGTGTGGGTAGAGCTGCAGACCTTCCAGTTCGGGGCAGGAGGTGATTTCTCGGTACGTTGGGTAGGAAGGTTGTGCTGCCTCACGGCCGCGCTGGGCAGCTCCTGAAAGGCGAGGGAGGGATGAGTAAAAATGAAACAAATACAAACTACTGTTACAAATCGGTCTATTTTGATTTCATTGAAATGAAACTAATTCAACATGCTGTAGATTTCAACATATCACAGTACATTTTGTTAAATAAGTAACTTATTATTATTATTATTATTATTATTATTATTATTATTATTATTATTATTATTATTATTATTATTATTATAAGTTTGTCTATTTTCATTTCATTGAAATGAAGCTATTTCAACATGTTGTAGATTTCAACATAGCCCAGTGCATTTTGTTAAGCAAGCAACTTATTATTATTATTATTATTATTATTATTATTATTATTATTATTATTATTATTATTATTATTATTATTATTATTATTATTATTATTGTAATTATTATTATTATTATTATTATTATTATTATTATTATTATTATTATCATAAGTTTGTCTATTTTGCTTTCATTAAAATGAAACTATTTCAACACGTTGTAGATTTTGACATACCACAGTACATTTTGTTAAGCAAGTAAATTTATTATTATTATTATTATTATTATTATTATTATTATTATTATTATTATAAGTTTGTCTATTTTGCTTTCATTGAAATGAAACTATTTCAACGTGCTGTATATTTTAACATACCACGGTACATTTTGTTAAGCAAGTAAATTTATTATTATTATTATTATTATTATTATTATTATTATTATTATTATTATTATTATTATTATTATTATTATTATTATTAATTTCAATGTACCTCCATTCATTTGTTTAAACTTGTTAATACATTTAGGTTTGGAAATTAGTACAAGTTATAATTATCATAAATCTTGATATTTTATATATCAGTTTAAATAGACAAATCTAATTAGAATAAAGCTTTTATTAATCCTTTTCGTCTATTATAATAAGACTATCTGCTTAATTTATCAGATCAAACTGATAGATTCCATGAGAATTAAACTTTATCAACAATCTGCTGATTTCCAAACATCTCCTTTCATTTTATCAGTCGTTTTAAATAATTTTTGTTTATCAGCCAAACAAATGATTAGCAAATGATTATCATAAATCTGACTATTTCATTTATCATCATTACTAGAAGCATTTCATTAGAATTGAGCTTTTTAAATAACCTGCTGATTTTAGTGTGTCTCCGTTCATATTGTTAAACGTGTCAATGCATTTATGTGTATTAATCAAACAAATTATTGGCGAATGATTATTAGAAGTTTGTCTATTTCATTTGTCAATATAAATAGATAGAGATATCTGCAAAATTAAGATTTTCCAGTATACTGTTGAACTCAGTATATCTCCATTTTATTAAGCATATTAATGCACATAGGTTTCAATGTTGTATACCTCTTAATATATCACTTATATTTCAAGCCAGTCAAATCTCTTCCAAACACACCATATCGAGGAAAAACTCAAAGAATGCAAACAAAAGTGACTAGGCACTATCAAAGGAATGACTTTCATATCATCATTTTCCATCTATGCAAATCACTCTCAGGGTCCGCATTGCAAGTGGCAAAATACTAAACAATACTCTTAAAAAATAATACACTTTAATAATCAAATATACCTAAAACTCCTCGAGAGCATATGTGACAAAATATTGTCAGTCACACTAGCAGTGATCTGAGTAGTCTTCATGTAAAGCAAACAATGAAAAATTAATCAAATTAATACCTTAGATGATCAAATATAGCAAAAATTCTCAGCAAAAAATGTGACAATGTGCTGTCAGCCACAGTAGCAGTGATCAGAGTAGCCTTCGTGTAAAGCAAATAATGAAAAATTAATAAAATTAATACTTTAGATAATCAAATATAGCTAAAACTTCTTAACAAAATATGTGACAAAATATTGTCAGTCAGTCACAGTAGCAGTGATCAGAGTAGCCTTCGTGTAAAGCAAATAATGAAAAATTAATAGAATTAATGCTCTAGATAATCAGATATAGCTAAAACTCCTCAACAGCATGTGTGACAAAATACTCAGTCACAGTTGCACTGATCAAAGTAGCCTTTGCGTAAAGCAAATAATGAAAAATTAATAAAATTAATACTTCAGATAATCAAATATAGCAAATATTCTCAACAAAAAATGTGACATAAGATTGTAAGTCACAGTAGCAGTGATCAGAGTAGCCTTCGTGTAAAGCAAATCTTCAGTTATGAAGGAACCCTTTATTCTTCAAGTGGTGAATGTTGCAAGACCTGGTATCCAGGTCAAAGTGGCCGACTGACTGAGAACGAGTTTACTTCTTGGCCTGTTACTTTTCGTCATGTGTTTTGTAAGTGTGTGTGTATGTGTGTGTCTGTGTGTTTGTGTGTGTGTGTGTTTGTGTTTGTGTGTGTGTGTGTGTGCTTGTGTGGCCC
This sequence comes from Macrobrachium rosenbergii, assembly GCF_040412425.1. Classification (NCBI taxonomy): domain Eukaryota; kingdom Metazoa; phylum Arthropoda; class Malacostraca; order Decapoda; family Palaemonidae; genus Macrobrachium; species Macrobrachium rosenbergii. Next base: position 2,648,063 of record NC_089759.1, on the reverse strand, counting down.
TGTTTTGTTTTAATGACCACCTACAGAGCATAAGGATCAAAAGTAATTACGTTGTGTTATATGTATATACATATATATATATATATATATATATATATATATATATATATATATATATATAAATATATATATATATATATATATATATATATATATATATATATATGTATATATATATATATATATATATATATATATATGTGTGTGTGTGTGTGGGTGTGTGTGTGTGTGTGCATACTTTTGTGAATATGTCTGTCCGTGCATTCATGTGACTTCGTATTCTGAACCTTCCCTGAACAAAACCTTATAATTATGTCTTTGATTTACAGTAAGCACTTTTACAACATATTTACACTCAAGTCTTATGTTATCTCCATTTATCCTTGACCCTTATCAGTACTGAACATTTAGTGAGTTATTTTGGAAAACAAAAACTTCAATTTTATCTCACTATTCAGTGGTAAAACTCTAAGCAAGAACCGGCTGTCACCTGTCAATCAAAAAAAAAAAAAATTAATTTCCCCTGACAAGTCTGAGCAGCTGTCAAATCCGGAGACTGTGGTGAGAGAGAGAGAACAAGTCATGGTTCTGTCAAATATCGCATTTCTTATGACGTCATCGTGTTTACAATTTCACGCGCAGATCAATTGACGCACTTTCTAGTTGAATTCAAACTGGTCATATTTCTTGAATTTCGTCGACTTATTGCCTCATACTTTCACTCTGAATTCACACTGATTGCATTTCTTGAATTTCGTTGACTTATAGCCTCATACTTTCATTCTGAATTCAAACTGGTCATATTTCTTGAATTTCGTTGACTCATAGCCTCATACATTCATTCTGAATTCACACTGGTAACATCTCTTGAATTTCGTCGACTTATAGCCTTACACTTTCACTCTGAATTCACACTGGTACCATTTCTTGAATTTCGTTGACTCAGAGCCTCATACTTTCACTCGGAATTTACACTGGTAACATCTCTTAAATTTTGTTGACATATAACCTCATACTTTCATTCTGAATTCACACTGATAATATTTCTTGAATTTAGTTGACTTACAGCCTCATACTTTCATTCTGAATTCACACTGGTACCATTTCTTGAATTTCTTTGACTTATAGCCTCATACTATCATTCTGAATTCACACTGGTAGCAGCATTTCCTGAATTTCATAAGTGGATGAGATTACGTACTTTCAAGCTGACTTCAACCTTTTGAATGTCTGAATTCGAGCCCTTTCAAATTCACCTCTGGTAAACCTCACAGACACAAAGTCACAGGAATCATTATTTTTACCGTGTGCTTTTATTGGTTTAACCGAATCTTGCAAGTCTGACGTCATCAGTATGATGGACCAATTTGTGGTTAACAGAAAATGGCTGAAACCAATTTAGGTTAATATAAAAATTTTTTTTATCATTATTATTAATTCTAAAATCAAAGAGAGCCAATTCGGCTGCTCCGAGTTAAATAAAATGAAAATCTATTGTGGTCGGAAACAAAATGATTATGATCGTCCTTCATCGTTCAGAATTGGACATTTTCAATTTCCAAAACCAATGGAAACAAAAAATAATAATTCGTCCTGCGCTGAATAAGGAATTAGAATGTAAACAGGTTTCAAACAGATGTGAAATGAATATAACAAACGAATGTAGACAAGTGCAACTGGCAAATGAACTTCAGGGCCAATCGTGAAGGTTGAGGTGGGAGGGAAGTTCTCATGTACAGAGAGAGAGAGAGAGAGAGAGAGAGAGAGAGAGAGAGAAGAAATAACTTTCACTACAGCCTGCAGCGCACACGGTCGGTCGGTCTCTCTCTCTCTCTCTCTCTCTCTCTCTCTCTCCTTCCAACTCATAACTAGTCAGCCAAATTCTACGAATGATTTCATTCAAATCTCGTCACCCACTCAGCCGGTAAAAAATGACACAGATTTTTGGTAACATCGTGTGGGACAAGTACTTGTATTGGGTATTATCTCTCTCTCTCTCTCTCTCTCTCTCTCTCTCTCTCTCTCTCTCTCTCTCTCTCTCACTGCATGTACAGCTCTCTCTCTCTCTCTCTCTCTCTCTCTCTCTCTCTCTCTCTCTCTCTCTCTCTCTCTCTCTCTCTCTCTCTCTCTCTCACTGCATGTACAGCTCTGACATTTCTTCAATGATATCTGGACCTTGAAACATTTACGATCTGAGAAAACCTCTTTAATCTTATAGGAAATTGATCATCTGAACAAAAAGGGTCTCTCTCTCTCTCTCTCTCTCTCTCTCTCTCTCTCTCTCTCTCTCTCTCTCTCTTAATCTTTCGCGTTATCTTGATTTAACCTTGGCTTATTTGCCTCTCCACTTCTGAGCAAACAAACTGTTTTTATTACTAGAAAGGCGAGACGTTAAGTCCCCACCGTAGGGACTGATTGACTGATTTCTATCGGTTGGCGTTACAAAAACAACGGGATGTTACGTACGCACTCCAGAACAGAATGAAACAACAATTATTATCGACAACAAAAGGGGAATTCGCTCACGTAATGCCAAATCACTTGAGAGAATGTCACGTTCGGGTTATTATTTGAACTTCCTTTCTCTCACGTCCAAACACAGGGAGCGTTCTGAAACTGATTACCTAAAGAGTATGCATATATATATAGTAGTATATATATATATATATATATATATATATATATATATATATATATATATATATATATATATATATATGCATACATGTGTATGTGTGTTTATAGACCTCACAAAATTAAAAATTCAACTTGCTAAAACTCTTTTGAATATTTCAGAACGCCGGGACAACATGCATACGTCCACGTGAGTCGTCCAAGGCTATTTTTCTTTTCAACATGTTCCACTTCAAACATTTCCATACAAATATTTCCACTGACCTTATAGTATAAGACTTCCCTCTGCCCTAACATGGGATAAGGAGGCTAACCACTTAGGGACGAAGAACCGCTACTGGCGTTATCTTGAGAGTACACTGTCTTACAGTTATTCAGTCAGCAGGTAAAGACATTTCAGTGTTTTAAATTCACGTCGTAGATCATTTGGAAAATCACAAGGAGATATCGAGAGAAATATTCTAAGTTTAAGATTAGATTTCCAGTTGGGTAGCACAGTAACTTCAGATGAAGTAATCGCCTTCTTTATTTCTTTTCCTTAATCAATTATTTCTGACTTTAATTTCATTCTAGAGAAGCATTAAAGGCTGAAATAAAGCACATTCAGAATGAAGAAAATGGGTCAGTGATACGAGACGTTCAAATGAGTCAATAATCTGAGAAGTTTTGGTCACCGTAAGCATATTCTAGTTCGATCTGCTTACAATGCTCCTATTTTACTGTCTATTATATTAATTTATCGATTAATTCAAATGCATAAAATGTATGTTAGGTTAAAGGGGAAAACAGCAAATTTTAAAGTAAAAGATTATATTGTAAATGGTTACACTAATTATGCCATATAAAAACTTCAATTGCTCCTAGTACTGAAGCAAGTTGACCTGATTAGACGATAAATTCAATTCCAGCTCATACAAAAAGTGTGTGTGAGAGAGAGAGAGAGAGAGAGAGAGAGAGAGAGAGAGAGAGAGAGAGAGAGAGAGAGAGAGAGGCCTTGGTTAGTAACTTCCTTAACGGCTAAACCTTTACTTAATTTTTTCCCTCATTTCTCAGAGCAGAATCCGATTCTGACTTGTGATTATTCTGAAAAACGGAATGAATATTTCAACTCTGAAAATCAAAGGAAATGAAAAACTGAAAAACTGACGTTTGTTTATCCAGGATCTGTTGTTGAAAGCGTGTCACAACAACCTGGTTATCAACTGAGTTGTTATTATAATTATCTTTCGTTATGAAGACGAATGGACATTCTTCAGTATTCCCAGGAGAAGAATAGGTACACAGCATTGCCTATTCCCGTTTAGTAAGTGGTAATTTCAATCTCTTATTTATCAGTGATGGTCACTCCTCAGTGTAAATAACTGAACAACGTTCAAGACGAATTAATAGACAATAGAAATGTTCTATTCAAATGCCAAAACATAGAGGAAAAAATAGATTTTTCAATTTCGTAAAACCTGACCAAAAAACGATTATCGATAATGTAGTTCCAGCGAGGGTTTCATTTCGACTGTTAGAAAAAACTGGGTGTGGTTCAGCTAAGCATGAGTAATTGAACCTTGAATGCACGGACAGACACACAGACAGACACGCAGACAGGCAGGGGTGAATGTCAGAATACCGCACAAAGCCTCTCCGTTATTCTAACGTCCATCTTGTATTCCGTATCATTTGCTATACCTGATTTTTCCTCGGTAGTTTATAACACTTCTGAAGGGTTTTTTTTCTACTGGTTTTATTCATTTATTTTTAGTTTTCTGTAAAAGAAAACTATTATGCCGGATTTGTCTGTCCGTCCGCACTTTATTCTGTCCGCACTTTTTCTGTCAGCTCTTTTTCCTGTTCGTACTTTTCGTATCCGCCCTCAGATCTTAAAAACTACTGAGGCTAGAGGGCTGCAAATTGGTATGTTGATCATCCACCCTCCAATCTTCAAACATACCAAATTGCAGCCCTCTAGCCTCAGTAGTTTATATTTTATTTAAGGTTAAAGTTAGCCCTATATTGGATAGGCCACCACCGGGCAGTGGTTAAAGTTTCCTGTACCGTGGCTCATACAGCATTAATACCGAGACCGCCTTAAGACAGATCTATTTTCGGTGGCCTTGATTATACACTGTAGCGGTTGTACAGAAAACTCGATTGCGCCGAAGAAACTTCGGCGCATTTTTTACTTGATTATTTGAGAGTTTAAGGAGAAGGTCACCAACGAGTAACATCTCTGCTTTTTACAGTTACTGACTTTTGAGACAATCAAACGTCTGTAACTGTTAAAGCAGCCGTGATTTCGTTGTTGAAATGTAATAGGTTGGCGCTTTCAATGCTCTTGAGTCAACGGCCTCTACCGCCTAAGGCTTCTTGACCGCAAATATTTTTTCCTTTAGACCACTCACTCTCAAACATTTTTGGACAATATATCTATCTATCTATCTATCTATCTATTATCTATATATATATATATATATATATATATATATATATATATATATATATATATATATATATTTATATATAATTATATATATTTATATAATTATATATATATATATATATATATATATATATATAATATATATATTTATATTTATACATATGAATATATATTATATATATTCATATGTATTAAGTCACATAATATACTTATACACACACACAGATATATATATATATATATATATATATATATATACATATATATATATATATATATATTTATATAGATAGATAGATAGATAGATATATAGATGGATGGATATTAAGCCGAAATTATCGTTTAATATCGAATTCACCATACCACTGGAATAACTTTCACCCAAAGGGAAATTATAATGGGCTGCTTTGCCGGTCACTGTTCGAAGCAATGCATCAATGATAAATCAACAATTATAAAATTTCTTGTTCGCATTATAAAAAAAGTGTAGTTGTTCATCAGACTATAACCAGCAATAAAATATATTATCAAATGCACAGCAAAATTAGCTGTCATTTTTGCTGGTCAGTTTGGCCAGTGTCCAAAGGTTCATTCCAGGCCTCTTATCCCCTTTCACACCTTAGGACAAAGGCCCGTGCTTGCATAAGACAGCATAATCTTAATCAGCCAACCAAACATGAGAATTAAATCATTTCTTGGGATTTCAAGAAGAAGATGGAATGGAATCGAATATAAAGTTTAGGCCAAAGGCCAAGCACTGGGACCTATGAGGGTCATTCAGCGATGGAAAGGAAATTGAGGGGAAAAGAGTTTTGAAAGGTGTAACAGAAGGTAAACCTCAAGGCAGTTGCACTATGAAATAATCGTTAGGAAAGGATGGATAGTAAGAGGGACGAAAGATAATATGAATGGAGGTGCAGCAAAAGGAATGTAAGTGGGACCGAAGGGACTCTGTAAAGAACCTTTAGTAATGCCTACAGTACACCCCGGGAAGTGCACTGAAAGAAGGAAAATATGAGAATCATTCGCACGACATTGGGGTATGCATGTTAAACAGTTCATGATATACTGTAACAAGCAGTTGTGTGGGTACCTTCGGGAAACAGTAATAAAAGAAAATCGAAGGTAATTACAGGTGTATGAGGGTAGAATTACCTTGCCAGGGGGCCATATAATTCCTTAAACTGAATATATGAGGTTGGAGACAGAGGCTGTACTGAGAAATTAGTATATTTTCGCCTTTTTTCACTCAAAGAGCAGAAATACAAAGTTTTCACGTTATTCGCAAAATCTCTAACTGGTTTTTTTCTGTTTCTTGAATGTTGAATATAAAGAATTTGATCGTTTTCTTATTTACGTTTATATTTAACTCGACTATCATATTACTCTACCCAGGCAATCGAAAATGGACCGAACTTTCTCAACATCATTTTTCTCTAATTCACAAGACATATTGCAACAAAAGAGAATGAGGCCACATCATTCTGCCCAAAATCAGCCGTCCTCTCGCCAGTTTTGAAATCGGCTCAGAGGCAAATTTGGGGGAATCTAACAAAATGTTAAAAGGCGTTGCTGGAAATGAAAGTAATGTAACTGCAAAGCTATAAAAAAATTAAGAGCTCAAGCAACGTCAAGTTAGAAAAAAATATCCTCATTTTTTGACATAAAATGGCCTTTGCCCTAAATTTTATATTCTATTCCATTCCATTAAGTCACACTGAATTGTCGAATTTTTGAATTACTAAATTCAGTTTTGGCAAAACTGACGCGAAGGTGGAATGATCTACATATTCGTCAGAACTTTAGATTATAAAACTCGAAATTCACAGCTAGTTTTCAGTGTACCAAAAGAAAAAGTTGAAGAAGAAGAAGAATCTTCCATTCCTTAAAAGTACCCAGAATGCAAATTGCGGTAATTATTCGAGTTTCTATTTTACGTAACTAGGCGTTCCGTCATCGAGGAGAAAATGAGAGAGCGTGAAGCAATATCGGCACTTCACAACAGATACAGAAAACCACCTCCAATTCTCTCGTAGATCTGGGCCCGTTACACCAAGGTCAACCAACAGCTGTGGGTCACATTAATTTCAGGTTCCTCCAGGGGCGTGGTACGGGTATGTCGAGAGACGGGCAGTGAGGTGGGCAAGCCCAAGACCAGACTTCGAAGGAGGGGTGTACGGACTTTGGGTGGGCTAATGCCACTGGACTACTTTTTATGCTCAGTTCATGTCACAAAGACTTGTTCCTCTGATGTCCACCACACCTAATCTCGCCGACATATTGATTTTAAATGATCTCCATCAGTCTGCTCTCAAATTCCTAATCCTTTGCTTAAAAATGCTTTGGAACTGAAACGTCTTTAAATTGATTTTGCTTCTGAACGCAAATAGACGCCATATACACAAGCAACTAACTGGACATCCAGCTTATGCTGACTACTTAACTCAGATGTGTATGTATGTGAATTCCTTTAACCCGTTATATAACGGGATTTCCTACAAAATCCTTTAACTTTTAAATGACAGTTATTTTTCCAAGATTTTCTCTGCTGTACCGTTTTCATGAAAGGTAAGAATAACGAGATAAAGTCGACTGGAAATCGTCATTTTGATAAACTGGAAAATAAATGCACTAATAGTAAACGGATTGGACGAACAAGAGAATAATTAGATCCCTTGATCACTTCGTCTTTGGTTCCTTCAAGGTCAGAATCCACCACTGTTTTTCTCCATGACTGTTTTACCTCACTTAATCAATCCTGTGCTAAATGAGGACGCGATATTTTGTTTAATGGATTCACTAAGTGGAAAAATTACAAATTTAAATTGCAAATTCAACTGGTAAGTGTTATGGATCAAGAAGTAACATTGGACTTCAGCTGGAACTTGAATATTAGCTTTACTTAATAATTAGTATTTTGTTTGATCAGTTCCTTGCATTTTCTGCAAACCTCTAAGAGCAGGGATTACCTCATTCCGGAACAAACTGCAACATTAAACAAAGTGAGTAGATATATATAAAAAAACACAGAGCAAAGTTTGTGACAAAATCTTATACATTTTCTACACTAGCTGTATGTTCTATACGACAAGATTACGTTAACTTGTGATAATGAGATTTTCTTTAAATTTCCGTCTCATAAACGTGTGTAATTTTCCTGATCAGCATCTAAAAGGAGTGTGGTTGCATTCACTGCATTTCTTTGCCATTAGTTCATAGCAGTCTTGCCAGATGTTGAAAACTGTATTGCTAATGCACTGATGGCCAGATCGATCCTTTTACGGTGTAAGTGGCTTTGATGGACACAATAAGACCGTTTGGTATATATGGCCAATTCAAATCTAAGTTTTACGATCTTCCGAGTCACGAAATGAAGACTGGATATGACGTATGTTTTCCTTTTCGAATAAATATTGTTTTGTCTTTCGGAATTTCGTCGAGGAACCCCCATTGACGAAGAAATAAATAAACTCGTGCATTCAGTGGCTTGATGAGATTTATTGACATCGTCAACACAGGTAGCTCACACCGCTACATTCTTCTCTTCCGGGGCACAAGCTAAAGTAATTTTATCTCAAACAAGACAACGACCGTATGTGAAGTGAGAATCCTCGGCAAATGCTGGATAATCGTAAGAATCTCTGGTTAAGATGACCAACAAGTTGTTGACTTGTATCCAACCTGTTTGCAAAGTGTTTGCGATATGTTGCCAACATATGGTTGCGACATGTTTTGGTGTGGATACTCCCCAATAATAAGATTTTTCTTCTCTTTAAGAAACGGTTTATCTAATCAGCTATCCGTCTCTGTCGAGTGGTTTATCAGTTAAACAATGCTTCCCACACTATCTCTAAGACACTATTCTTGCTCACAGAGATAACATAAATTGAGTGACATCTGATTTATGTTGCAAATAACTAAAACATATTTTATATCTGGAGAGGACATTAAAGTACTGACTTGGTGAAAGAGACATGTTACTTTAATTTTGACTATATCCCTAATATATAACTATTCATAGATTGTCTCCCTGTAGGGGGGATAGCACCATCAGTGCACCTCATGCGGTGCACTGTAGGCATTGCCTAAGGTTCTTTGCAGCGTGCCTTCGGCCCCTAGCTGCAACCCCTTTCATTTCTTTAACTGCATCTGCAATCCTATTCTCTTTCTTCCATCTTACTTTTCACCCTCTCTAACAATTGTTTCGTAGTGCAACTGTGAGCTTTTCCTCTCGTTACACCTTTCAAGCTTTTTCACTCTCAATTTCCTTTTCAGGCCCTGAATGGCCTAAATATTATATTCCAGTTCCAATTCACAAATTGCCTCTGACTTGAAGGAAACTTAATGAAGTGGGGAGAAGTAATTATTATTAAGTACTCAAGCCAAATTAGCCTACTAGTGTTCATCAGAAGTAAAGGCAGCTTCCTAAAAGAACTGTAAAGTTAAAGAACAATATGGCCCCACTGACTGAAACAGTGACTAAATCCTATTTTCCACCAATAAAAACATCATTACACAATTCAGAAGATCAGAAGGTTTTAATTAAGAAGAACAGAATAGAATTTTTGGCCAAAGGCCAAGCGCTGGGACCTATACGAGGTGATTCAGCGCTGAAACGGAAATGGACAGTAAGAAGCTTTTGAAAGATGCAAAAAGGGGGAAAGTCAGATGGACGAAAGAAAATATGAACGGAGAGCATGAGGTGCCCCAAGGTGGACTGTCAGTATGGTAAGGTGGGTGAAAGGGTTACGAGGACTGACTGTTGACCACTGGACTCCAGCAGCAGCCAACAAAGACGAACTCAAAGCTGCTTGATGCATTGTGGGAAATTAGATCACTGTATGTGGCGTTTTTATCTTTCCGTGTGGTCGTTACCATTCGCCATGTTGAGTCGTTTCAAATATACTGTTTCAGATACAGTATTTTTTCATTAATTACAAACTATCTTTGCTCTTGTATTTTATGAAAAACTTGTCACTATCTCTGGCGCTTGTAATATAGAAATTATAGTATGCATAAATGTATATATATATGTATGCATGTATGTATGTATGTATGTATGTATATATATATATATATATATATATATATATATATATATATATATATATATATATATATAGATATATATATTTTTATATATATATATATATATATATATATATATATATATATATATATATATATATATATATATATATATATATATATATATATATATATATATATATATATATATATATCCCAGGGAATAACTCACACTGAAGGGCAACTGTACATATTGGGTGCATGTGCCCCAGTTAGGATTCACACCTAATTATTTTCCTTAGCTAAATTACGAGCATATTTGAATCAGCATTCTAATGTCTCCCGGTCCTTTTAATCAAAGATAATTAACAGTCTAATGAATGGTTTCCAGCCCTGCCTTCATTAATGGATCGCCTCAGAGCTAATGAGAGGCTACGGTGCAGTGAAGGGAAGCAGTTTGCCAAGCCAAGGTTGCAGGCTATCAATCTCACGAATGGAACCTGGCGAGTTTTCTAGATAGCCTTGGACCACTAAGTCTCTGGTCTTGTTTTAGTGTTGCTAGGGAGGTTATGACGAACGAAGACCGCCCCATTTTCAAAGAATGAGTAGCCTAGAGTCTCAAATAACTCATTCAAGATGTACCACAGAGATGGTTAAAGGCTGTCTTTTTTTTTTTTCCTATCACCAATCTTTACTGTAAAAAGTTTGCGAATTCAGGAAGATAAAGTTAACGGTCTAAAGGACTATGAAAGGTCGATACTACAGATACAAGGTAGTTACGTGATCATACCCTTAAGGGATACCAGTCAGGATTCAGGAACCCGAGTTGAGGAAGAGGATCCTTTGAAGGATATGCGGATTTCGACATACAAGGACAACAACTCCGCCTCGAGACGAGGTTGGACCAGGTTGCAAATATAAAAAATATAGTTTTAGTCTCAGTTCTATTATCCTCAACTCCACATATATATCACTTTATATTTCTTCATGTTGGGTTTACTGGTCTCTGGGTGGAATTCCAGAGGCAAGCACACATCAGTGCGTTTAGAAAGAATCTAAACAAACAGAAAAATAGATGTAAATGAACGAAAAACTGTAGCACACCAGTCAGTATCTATTTTTGGTCAGTCATGATTACAACATTCAACCAATACATCTCTCTTCAGATTTTTTTTTTTCTCCATTTGCATCAGACTGGTTGTTTTTGGTATGGAAATTTGCATATGCTTGAAGGTGCAACTTCAAACCTCCTCTCCTGATGTGAGATAACTACAAGTAACCTTTATGTTGCCTGAGACTTTGTTTCTAAGAACTTCGTCGCTGTCTGCTGTTACTTCTTGTAAATGAAGGATGAATACTCAGAATGAGCCATTATTTCCAGCACTTCTTCATACCTGCATACTCTTTTTCATCGCAGTCTTCTTACTTACAAAGAAAACAACTGCAAGAGCATCAACATAAGGACTTTCACCCTATTCTACAAGAAGTGGTAATATTCTGGATTAGTCTCGCATTTGGTAAAGTATATCGCTACCTGGGCTTACAACAGCTAATTTAGACGTTAGATGAAATCTAGAAAAAATATGGAGAAACAAATCCACAGTTATGTATGGGTACATATATTTAAAAATAAATCTCTTCAGAGAGCTCTCTGTAGAGATTCATTTCTAAATATTTGTACCCATACATAACTGTGGATTTGTTTCTCCATTTCAAGACTCATGTTACTATGAGATTTTTTAAAGGAAAATATTAAAACTGAAATGAAATGTTCCTGGCAAAAGTTTGCTAGACAAATTGTCTATTTCTTGTCTGACAGGTGTTAATCAAAGCTAGATTCTAATTCAGTACCTAACTTCATATTCCGGTTATTCAGGATAATGAATTCTTTATTTACTAATTCAGAATATCTAGAAATTCAATTACAGCTTAATAAAGTAATCTTCCTAGACACCTTTAGGCAGATATTACCTGTCAGTCAGATTTCCATAAATAATCAGTATGAGAGTTCCAATGTTCAGATGTCGACCAATAAATAATTTCTACTATTGAGTATATATATATATGTGGGTGTGTGTGTGAGTATATTTTAAACTTGGTCACTTGCATAATTGTTCTGCGCATTGATTGATACAATTGATATCAGGACCTCATTTGAACAGGATGGTACCCAGCAGAGATTTCTTATTCAAAAAGTTTCCAAGGACTTTACTGTCGTCATCGTATGGTAGCCGTAAAATGCCCGGACACGTGTCCGACCTAAAATATATATATATATATATATATATATATATATATATATATATATATATATATATATATATATATATATATATATATATATATAAAAATTGTTGAGGTCCTGCTTTTACCTAAACAATAATCCATGCTCGCAACTTGAAACCTACGTTCGAATGCTTCGGAATTCTTGGTTGCTTCTTTCTTGACCAGCATTTTCCAAACTTCCCTGTAATTTTAATCGAACTAAAATTTCTCAGGAGAAAGTCCATAAAGTCTCTAAAAATACTGACTTAATATTACCTCTTTGATACATGATTAATAGTCTCTTTACTCGCTGCTTGCAACAGATTTCGAAATTTTCTTGAGTGTCATGAAGACTTATCAAGCATTCCCAAAAACACTGACTTGATAGCTTGTCATAATTATGTTGATCTAGACTTGGTCTCCAATTTTTTTTTAGAAATTGGAATATAAAATTAGGCCAAAGGCCAACTGCTGGTACCTACGAGGTCATTCACCGCTGAAGATAAAGTTGAAACTATTGTTAGAACAGGATGGAAAGTAAGATAAAAAAAAAGGAGAATATGAATGGAGGTACAGTAAAATGAATGAGAGGGGTTGCAGCTAGGGCCTGAAGGGACGGCTGCAAAGAACCTCAAATATTGCCTACAGTGCACCGCATGAGGTGCGCTGACGCCACTAACCCCCTAAGGTGGAACAGAGTAGAGACGACCTGCCTAGTACTGCGATTGCGTCAGAGGTCAGGGGCCACCTAGAGAACAAAGGTCACTATAATACTAGTAACTAGAATTAAATAAATGACAACTCCAAATTAAACACCTGAATTCATTTTAGGGATGGGGCTGCTAGCCTAGCACCTTTTTCTTATCTGTATGTATATATATATATATATATATATATATATATATATATATATATATATATATATATATATATATATACATAGGCTTCAGAAGACCTTAACCGTCTAAAACTCAATTATCACTAATCTCTAACCCTAACTGCGACCAGCACCAGTCGAGTGACAACATGATGCTAATGCTCTCCAAAGGTTAACTGATGCGAGCAATATATCAACGGAACTGACCCATATATATATCTGGTATGTGTATGTGTGTATATATATATATATATATATATATATATATATATATATATATATATATATATATATATATATATATATATATATATGAAATAAAAATAATAGTCATTATAAAAATAATCTCACACTTTCTCAATCCATCCGTCGCCACCAAATCATCGCCGAAGACGATGGCTTGCAACACTTTCACTTTGGAGTTTAAAAACTCCCAGAGAGTCTCTCTCTCTCTCTTTCCTCTCGAGACTAAGATAAAAATAAAACCACGTCACTAGAGCCGAGAATATATAATTATACACACTGCGTGCAAATGAAATCACTGCACGCAATTCCCACACAAACACAACGCTTCAAGATGGGTCAGAGTTAACAAGTTTAAATGAAGGTTTATGGGCTTTTTTTTTTGATGTCTGGAAAAAGGGAAACAATGGGAAACTATTTACAGGAACGCCATTCATCCTTACCTAGGCCCAAAAGGGCGACGAATACCACCGTCGACAACATAGTCTTCCGCCACCGGACGCAACTGGTATCAAACGCGGACTGAGATCGAAAGGGATTTCAACGCTCACTGATCTGGCGCGCCGCCGGAGAAAAAGGCCACCAAGAACGAAAGTTTGGCGGGCCGCGGATCCAGCACCTTGACTAGTCAAGCGACGATCCACCTTCTGAAGAAGCCACTTGAATTTCACGGCTGTTTTAGCCTCACGCAAAAGCTTCTACTTTCACTGGACGAACGATTTTCTGCAGCCGGAAGCCTTTCACTATCGCTCTCTCTATATATATATATCTCTCTCTCTCTCTCTCTTTATTGACTCTTTTAAACCCATCGTCGCAATGGTTTTGGTGGCCTGACGTCGCCAGCAATTAAGAAGTGGTTCAAGGTTGGGAGAAATTTGCCGGAGAGGAATATTTCTCAATACCAGTTTTATTTAAAGTAATATTTGGTCAAAGCCTCTCGCGCGATAGGGCGATGGACTCGAGACTCAGAGAGAGAGAGAGAGAGAGAGAGAGAGAGAGAGAGAGGATATATATATCTATTTATTTATTGATATTTATGTAATCTATATTTATTTATTTATTGATATAAATACAGTATATATATACATGTATATATGTATATATACACACATATATGTATACATATAAAAATATATATATAAATATATATATATATATATATATATATATATATATATATGTGTGTGTGAGTGTAATATACTATATATATATATATATATATATATATATATATATATATATATATATATATATATATATATATATTTATATATATATATATATATATATATATAGAGAGAGAGAGAGAGAGAGAGAGAGAGAGAGAGAGAGAGAGAGAGAGAGTCACAAATTGCCAATAGTTGAATATATATTATGAAAAAAGTGTCAAAGTTAATTAAATACTGGAACTAGAATCTTTAACACAAAATATTTAAAAAACCAATTTACGTGATAAGAAATTAATGAAATCACGTTTTGCAAAATATATATTTTTTTCTAGATGGTGTGATTAGTTTCGTCAGTTACCTAGTATGTTACCTCATGGCTAACGTGGGGAGTGAGACAAAACACTTCACTGTAGTTCTTGTGGAATTCATCTTAGGGCTCGTTTTCGAAGTCAAGTGAGGAACTCTCTCTCTCTCTCTCTCTCTCTCTGTATATATATACACATATATATATATGTATATATAATACATATATACTGTATATGAGTATGTATATATATATATATATATATATATATATATATATATATATATATATATATATATATATATATATATATATATCTTCTGTCTACCTGATCTCTCCATCTCTCTCTCTCTGTATATATATATATATATATATATATATATATATATATATATATATATATATATATATATATATCTTCTGTCTAATGATCTCTCCATCTCTCTCTCTCTGTAATATATATATATATATATATATATATATATATATATATATATATATATATATATATATATATATATATACATATATGTGTGTGTGTGTGTGTAAATAACTTTAAAATTATCAATCATCCCTCAAGATCCTTGTGCGATAAACGTCACGAAAGCCATACCTTTCTCTCCTTCCAATTTAACCTATAATAATCATTCCAAAAAAAAAAAAATTCAAAATACTAATTTTAATATCCACATTGCTCAGCAGAATTTCTCAACAGGAATTTCATTTTAGTCGCTTCGTGAAATCATAAAAAAAAATAGAGCAAAATTCTAAAGCCCAGAAGGAACCGAATTCCAAAAATAACATTTTCTGTCGTCACTTCAGCCGAGCTAATTTGCTGCCTCTGGCAAGGGCGGGGTGATTGCTCCCCGTTTCTCTTCTCTTCACAATAGTTGCGTCATTCGAACTCACTCCCAGATCTTCGTCGTTAGGAAACAAATATAAATTGCTCCGAAGTTTCTTCGGCGCAGTCGAGTTTTCTGTACAGCCGCTACAGCGTATAATCAAGGGCACCGAAAATAATTCCATCTTTCGGTGGTCTCGGTATAATGCTGTATAAGTCGCGACCCATGAAAATTTAACCAGGCCCCGGTGGTGGCCTGGGCTATATCGTTGCCGGAAGAACGGTTATGGCTAACTTTAACCTTAAATAAAAACTACCGAGGTTAGAGGGCTGCAATTTGGTATGTTTGATGATTGGAGGGTGGATGATTGACTTGGCAATTTGCAGCCCTCTAGCCTCAGTAGTTTTTAAGATCTGAGGGCGGACAGAAAAAGTGCGGACAGAATAAAGCGCTGGCGGACAGACAAAGCCTGCAGAATAGTTTTCTTTTACACAGAACTAAAACGTACACGATCGTTAGGTTCACGACGCGATGCTGATGAGCCGTTTTGTTTGGGCAAGTGAAACTGTTACTGATGAGGAAGATTTCAGGCCCGATTTGTTATCTACGATTCGGCAGGGAATGAGGCAGTGACCGTTGTCTTGTAGATTCTCGAGGCCCACTCTGTTGAAGAAGAAGGTTTCATAGTGAAAGGAGTTCTTTATTGGAGGGGTGGGTAGAGCTCTCGGCTAACACGCTGTTGGCCCAGCGTTCGACTCTCCGACCGGCCAATGAAGAATTAGAGGAATTTATTTCTGGTGATAGAAATTCATTTCTCGTCATAATGTGGTTCGGATTCCACAATAAGCTGTAGGTCCCGTTGCTAGATAACCAGTTGGCTCTTAGCCACGTAAAATAAATATAATCCTTCGGGCCAGCCCTACGAGAGCTGTTAATCAGCTCAGTGGTTTGGTTAAACTAAGATATACTTAACATAGTGAAAGGAGAATCTCTCTCTCTCTCTCTCTCTCTCTCTCTCTCTCTCTCTCTCTCTATGCATTTCAGTACCCTAAAGCAGAAAATCAGAGAGCCAATCCACTTCAATTCAGGCAACCTATTTATGGAGAAGAGCTCTCCTCAACTATATCGCAACTCGGACAGCGCAAGCTAGCAATTTTCCTCGCGTCTCCAACCATATCAGGTAACACCAATGACGCATTTGACTAGGCCCGGTTTATACAAGGCAGCAGCCCTTTATCGCAACAGATTACCAACGCCAATGTTTAGTCACGACACGGCAGTACCCTGGGCAGGTGTCGCTGTTAATCGTCTGGCAAAAACAGAAGCCTGGATCCTGCCTGTGAATTTCCCCGACCTCATTTGGTGAAGCTATGCAATGCTGCGTTGTTCCAAGCAGAGGACGTCATTGCTGGTGATCGGTTGCAAACCAAAGTTAAATATGATTACCTGACTCCGGCTAGCAATTGTTGTAGCTTGTAGTATGGCGCTGTGAATATCAGATAACACTGCAGTCAACGAGTGCGTATTACAGAGAAGTCTATGATGCCTGAAATACCTACTGGTACGTATAACAGTGTATCAGGTGAGGCGGAATATAAGTTGTTTTTTAAAGTGATCTCCCCATGTATAGAAAGAGATTGAAATTCCTCGTGTTTCTCTTTATTCTTTGTGAAGTGACGAACGTGCAATGAGAAACGTACATATACACACTCGCGCAGAATCTTGCTATTTTCATTTTACCGACGGAAAAACACCGCTAAATCGATAACAATCTGAGCGAGTTAAATGGAATTGTATTCGAAGCGACTGTCAGTTGCTTCATAAACATTGTTCATTGTAATTTACGCAAGCAACGTCTGGGGTTATCTCGAGCGAAAGTGTTCCCGCTGTGACTCATTCTACTTGCTATGATAAAAGTCATTTCATTCATTTACAAGGCTCAGATAAATAGTTAAAAATATGATGATTGAGTTAAGAGGGATAAGACGCTTTAAGAGAGAGAGAGAGAGAGAGAGAGAGAGAGAGAGAGAGAGAGAGAGAGAACTAAGACGCTTTAAGAGAGAGAGAGAGAGAGAGAGAGAGAGAGAGAGTTAAGAGGACTAAGACGCTTTAAGAGAGAGAGAGAGAGAGAGAGAGAGAGAGAGAGAGAGAGAAAGGAGCCCGGTTATAGTCAGTACAATTCATAACTTTAGCCACACTTATATCGTTTTATAACTGTGTTAGCTGTCTTATCTACGCGTGTAACGTAATTACAAATGCCACATTCATAACATCAACAACTGAATCATTTAGAAAATTCTGATTTCATCTGCATTACTCATTCTTTCGCTATAACTCGGTCAGCCTCACGGTACAAAAAAAAAGTAAATGATTTACTCTGCTTGTGTTATCTGGGTCTCCTTTTTTCTTGTTTATCTTTCAAGGTGGATCTATTTCTGGCTCTTCTGATAAAGAGACAGGACAAGACGAGATTCCCTCTGATGTCAGCCACAACGAAAAATCAGAAATCATTGCACAAACTCTCTTGGATCTGGAGAGACCTGACCTCGCTTCAGATTGGGATACCTACGAGGATCGAGGACTGCAATATCCTACGGGACGAGATGAAGGGTAAGGGTTCCTAAGGATTCCTATGGATTCCTATGGATTCTGGATTCAAGTTCCGTTCTAAAAAAAGGATTCATCTGAAACGTCTTCGTGCTGAAATGGAGCTAGTGTGTGTATTTGTGGATTTGACTGGGTACTTTTCTGGAAATGGTATTTTCTCAAAGTGTAGGTACTGAAATAGTATTCACAGTTTTCGTAATCGCCTCCAGTTTCTTTCGTACGGCGGATTACGTGTTACTAAATCGTAAATCTTGGAATACGCAGTGCTTCTGATGAATCAAGTCTGAACCAAGGTCCAAAGAAAGGGAGGTCAGCCCACGCGCAGGTAAATTGGGGGTGAGCCATGCCAGGGGCGGGGGGATACTTTGTGACGTCAGAGCCGACCTTTGGTCAATAGGTAGCCAGCCTTTCCTGAGACACAAACTTTTTTTATTTTCAGACAAAGAAGTAAAAAATGTGCCGAAGTTTCTTCGAGTTTTCCGAACAGCGTATAATCAAGGCCCTCGAAAATAGATCTATCTTTCGATGGTCTCGGTATAATGCTGTATAAGCCGCGGCCCATGAAACATTAACCGCGGCCCGTTGGTGGCTTATCCTATATTGTTGCCAGAAGGACGATTATGGCTAACTTTAACCTTAAATAAAATAAAACTAACTCAGGTTTGAGGGCGTCAATTTGGTATGTTTGGTGATTGGAGGGTGGATGATCAACATACCAATTTGCAGCCCTCTAGCCTCAGTAGTTTTTAAGATCTGAGGGCGGACAGAAAAAAGTGCGGAAGGACAGAGTCAAAGCCGGCACAATAGTTTTCCTTTACAGAAAACAAAAATGCAAACGTACGTAATTAGGAGGTATATACTGTACATAAACAGCGCTGCAACAGCTGTTAGTGAATTTTGTTATCGAGAGAATAAAACTCTTTGTGAAATTTAACACAGAAATTGCAAAGAAAAGGCAGATTATGTCAACTATTGATCAATAAGAAAAACTCACACAAGGTAATGAAGAGTGTTCATTGTTCCATTTATACGAGATGCCATAGAAATATATCATTTGTTGGCCCATCAGTATGTATACAAGTGAACCACAAACGTAATAAGTATACATATCTGTATTCATATATATATATATATATATATATATATATATATATATATATACAAACGTAATAAGTGTATAAACAATATATATATATATATATATATATATATATATATATATATATATATATATATATATATATATATATATATATATATATATATACACACACACACAAACGCAATAAGTGTGTATATATATATATATATATATATATATATATATATATATATATATATATATATATATATAAATATATATATATATATATATATATATATATATATATATATTATATATATATATATATATATATATATATTTATATATGACTACAGACTTTGTTCCATAACCACACACAATACTTGAACTATACACGAATTCATAAACAACAAACTATATTTACATTTCATTTACTCCCACAAGATTTACATCTACATTCAATTTCTCCGTTCATAATGCGTAGCCTGAAAAAATTACAGCAACGAGAAAAATAAGTTATTACATCATTCAGCTAAGGAATAAAGTGCCCAATATCAGTAGATAGCTTTTTGGGAGCACCGCTACTGGGTTCTAGTCCTTTTCACCATGATAATATTTGAACATAATATTTTTCCCGGTTTATAATTGCTCCAAAAATGTCTTTGATGGGTTTTTTTAGTTTTCTGAAAAGAAAACTATTGTGCCGGCTTTGTCTGTCCGTCCGCACTTCATTCTGTCCGCACTTTTTTCTTTCCGCACTTTTTCTGTCCGCCCTCAAATCTTAAAAACTACTGAGGAGGCTAGATGGCTACAAATTGTTATGTTGATCATCCCTCCTCCAATCATCAAGCACACCAAATTGCATCCTTCTTGCCTCAGTAGTCTTTATTTTATTTAAGGTTAAAGTTAGCCATAATCGTACTTCTACCAACGATATAGGATAGGCCATCACCGAGCCGTGGTTAGAGTTTCCTGGGTCGCGGAAGATAGATCTTTTTTTGTTGCCTTGATTATACGCTGTAGCGGCTGCACAGAAAACTCGATTGCACCGAAGAAACTTCCGGGCATTATTTACTTATTTTTTTAACTTTCCTTCTCTTCTGCTTATTGCACTTATCCATGCGTTTTTTCCTGTTGGTGAATATGTGCCAAGGAACCCGTATTCAGAAAGTTCAAGAACAATAAAGCCTCCAAAGTATTCCAGACTTTCTTCTTCTATAGCTTCTCCCCAGTCACTGGACCTTAGCTCAGAGGTGCACGTGATGGCATTTTCTTCCTCATCACAATCCCAGTTATCTGGTAAGCAAAACAACACTGTTTATAAGCTTAATTCCTGTTAAAAAGACTCATTATCGTCATCAGGGAGATAAGAAAAACAACCAGATGACACATTATTGCCATCACAACTGCCATCAGTGTTATAATTTGATCCCATGAGGGAGCTATTGTTTTTTTTTTTTTTTCGTGGAAGGTGGCGATCTAACCAGATCCTTAACTGACACAGGTGATGTTCTAGACCGTCCTGATTTAGCCTGGAAGTTAATATATATGAAATATTAAATTTTGTTTTTAGAACTCGTTAGGGCCAGTATGGTAGACAATGGGAAGAAATGTTAAATGAAAATCATAAGTCAAAAACGGTAGACAGTAGGAAGTAATGTTAAATAATGCTCATAAGGCCCAATCAGTGCCGTCACTATGGGGGGCGGGGGCGGCCGGGTCCACCCAGTCAGATGCTTTGTCCCCACACTGGGGGCCACCCCAGTCGAAATTCCCGTCCTTGAAAATTAAAACTTGATAATAGTGATTAGACTAGTGTTGAATATAAGGTTGTGAGGAAATTGTCATTACAGTATTTGACACATTTGCATATAGTAAGAGTTGAAAATTTATTGAAAATTGAGCTCTGTAATTTCAAATACAGGTTTACTAATTGCTAATGCTAAATATTTTCCTTCACTCACATGGATATATACATTCGAGAATAGTATATTTTACTAATTACAGAACTGGTTCATTAGTTTTGTGTAATTTTCTTTGGCCCCACAAAAAATAGCTTGTACCCACCTAGACCGCCCCATAGATAGAATGGGCTCAGGACAGTACTGTAGATAGTAGAAATAAATATTGAGCAAAACTCGTAAGGCCGTATACAGTAAAGCATAGGAAGAAACATTGAATAAAACTCATAAGGTCAATAAGGTAGAGAGTAGGAAGAAATGTTTTAATTTTTCATTCTTAGGGGAACAGTGAAAACTAACATTATCACCTCGTTGTTTCAAATTCGATGAAAAACCTTACACAGCTCAGTATTTTGGGCTTTTTGTTGAATGATGACAGCAGTGCCGCTACGGTAGGACACAAAACCTATTGATTTGATAAAAATAAGGAAGTGCAAAATGTTTCCCGGACAATTACTAGCCTAGTTTTTACACGACCTGGGATAAACAAGGTCTGGTGGGTCTACTGTGACGTCATACTCTGACGTCATACTCTGCCGTCATAATCCGAGATGCGCAGATAACGACAAATTTCCTGTGCAAGCGAATAAATCATCACTGGTCGAGAAGAATTATGCAAATGGTTAAGATGACTTTAGTAGGTCCTGGAAATAGTGTATTATTCAGCCGGTCATTCTGGCACTTGTCTTTGCTACAAGATATTTGTTAGGTTTTCTTTTCACTTTTTAAAATTTTTCCACTCATCATTTTCATTCGCTTATTACTCTGATTCTCACTTTTTGAATTTTCGTTCTTAAACGGCATTTTGTGTAGTTTAATCGAATTGAGTTAATTGTGTATACATACACGTTCAGTTCTAACACACGGACATCAATATAATAATAATAATAATAATAATAATAATAATAATAATAATAATAATAATAATAATAATAATAATGATAAGGAGGAGGCAGGATGCAACCCGGAACCCACACTATAAAAACCACCCAGTCGAATAGGATGACTGTGATAGACAAAAAAAAAAGAAAGAAAAAAAAATATATATATATATATATATATATATATATATATATATATATATATATATATATATATATATATATATATATATATAATAATACAGCAGGAAGGTTGTGTTGATGTCTTGATGGGTCGAATTTCCAGTGTGGGGTGTTTGTATCTCTCTCTCTCTCTCTCTCTCTCTCTCTCTCTCTCTCTCTCTCTCTCTCTCTCTCTCTCTCCACCAGGAATGCGAACTTGCAGATTATAGACACAGCAACAAACCGCCAACGCCTCCACGTTCTTGAAGCGTTAGCACATCATGGGGGAAAAGGCCCAACATCAAAATCGTTAAAGAAACTGAATTTCTCCCGACAATCCACAGGAGAAACAGCCGAAACCAGCCGGCGCCAAATACCACCGAGGCAGAGCGAGAGAGAGAGAGAGAGAGAGAGAGAGAGAGAGAGAGAGAGAGAGAGATACAAACACTCTTGCACTAGAGCGAACCATTACACCGTTAATACCAGCTGGGAATAACCCAGTAGATACTCCCCAACCTCCAAGATTAACACTGCCAAGAAGGTTCGAACGCCTGTGGGCTTTACAACGTAGATCCCCTAGGTGGAAATAATAATAATAATAATAATAATAATAATAATAATAAGTTTAGTATAAAACCCACTCTATCTTTCTCATTCTTATCCAAACACATTCAAAAGATTGACAGAGAGCTTTGGAGAGCCTTTTCCAGTCGCATTACCAAACAAGAAAAGGTTTGAGGGCTTTATTGTGTCACTAATGCAAAATTCTTCATCTCTTTCAGATACGGATGGGTGGTGGTCCTCGCCTCTTTCGCAATCAATGCCATTGTGGCTGGATACATGAAGAGCTTTGGAATGATCTATGCCCCTATTAAGGAGAGGTTCCCAGACACCTCCACCACGACAGCAGGTCTAATGATGGGGTTGCTCAATGGCTGCAGAGGAATATTAGGTAGTGGAATAAGGATCTTGTTGGTAATGTGCCAAAGATAGTACTAGCTTTGTCATGCACTGTGATATACTGTCTCCTTCATTCATTTTGTTCAGATGTCTTCCTATCTATTCATATTCAGTTCTTGCGGCATATTTATTCCTTCAGATTCTTTCTTAATCAAACTGTGCAGCAGGTGCATTCTCTTTCCCATTTATAAATGTTCGGTCGTAAACTAAATATTCACAGTTATGTTTCTGTTTCTGGAAGCGCCGGCTATTGGAGCATTTTCCGTACTGGTCGGTTCTCGAGTTTGCACTATAATTGGGTCGATTCTTGCTGCAACCGGACTCCTGCTGGCAGTTCCAGGAATCTCTGCACTTTATTTGGCCTTCACAATTGGTGCTCTCGTTGGTAAGATTGTCGTTGGTTTTTATGCTTTTGCTGTAAATAAAAAAGAATAACAATTGCCTTAGAACTCAGTTTTGGTAAGGCACTGGGTGACCAGAACTTTTTCATTTTAAGGGTGCATCCACACTACAGTACATGTGGTAAACGCATGTGGCAACTTATCATGTACATATTACGAACAGGTTGAAAACAGTTCAGCGACTCTAAAAAATGCTGGATAATCACGTGAAGTACTAGTTAGGAATACCAACAAGTCACTGACTTGTGCTGAACCAGTTTGTGGTGTGTGTGCGAAAGTTACTGACATGTGTTTACGATAGGTTTTACTGCAGTGCAAATGCACCCTAATACAGACGATACATCAATACCAGTTAAATCATTAATATAAAGAATGATTTAACTGAATTGCTGAACTATTAAATGACCATATTGGGAAGTACTTTAAAAGCTAGACAGTTCAAGAACTTCATTTTATTTGGATGGGTTATCCATAGCTCAGGTTACATTGAAACAAACCTTTGAAAGTGCATAACAAACCCTTAAAAGTAACGTCTTCAACAGGTATAGGAGTCTGCATGTGTGAGACCCCAGGTTGCATCATTATCTCTGAGTACTTTCTGGAAAAGCGGTCGACTGCCAACGGCCTGCGTACTGCTGGAAACGCCTTCGGGGGAGTCATCATGCCCTTCTTAGCTGTTTTCCTCCTCCAACACCAACCTTACCAGGGATACTTTATCATCTTCGCAGGCATTATGTTGCAATTGTGCATCCTCGGCATGCTATACAGGTCATTTGAAACACATCAGCTAATAACGAGGTCAGACTTCCTGGGAGGTTTGCGAGCCCAAGCGCTTCAGCACAGAAAGGATTCAGCTTCGCTAAAAAACGCCATTTCAGTGACAGCACCGCCGAAGGGGGCAAAGAAGAAGAAGAATAAATTGCTAAACATGAGCCTGCTTAGGAATCCAGCCTACATTATGTACATCATCATGATCTTGTTGTGCAACATCGCGCTTCCCAACGTGCTGATGTACCTACCACTCTTCGGCAGGTACAAAAATCTGACCGAGTTTGAAAATTCGATTATTTTGTCCGTCCTGTCGATTTTGGACTTCTTCTGCAGGATGTTCCTCGGGTGGCTCAGTGACAAGAACCTTTACTCCAAGCACCATGCGTTTGTCTTCGGGTGAGTAGTCTGCCGAGACGTGAGGCCTAGATACTATTCTGAACAGTGTACAAACCTTCCCATTTGCATCTTAATATGCTGCCCCATGCCTATACTATGCATGAACATAGACAGTATTTTTACTTGTGTAAAAAATAATTGCCTTTACTCTTGCCTATTATCAGCTATTATTTCCCAGTCTTTAACATTAGTTTAGTCAATGAAGTACAGAAATACCGTTCACATTAAAGAAATCCAATGTTTCCTCTTCAGCTTATCCCTATGACTCCTCTGTCTCTCATCTTCCAGGTTAACCGTTGCTGGAACCAGCCTCATGATGCTGCCACTGGCCTACAATATGTGGACTATTCTCTCCATATTATGGATGCGTTCCTTCGGGATAGCAATGTTCTGGGCACTTATCCATGGACTTTTAGCTGACCAGTTCGGCCCAGAAAATATGGCAACTTCTTGGGGTTTTGTTCGAATGACACAAGGCATCACGAATTTCCTCTATGCCCCTCTGCTAGGTAAGTATGTCGATATCTTATAGAGAAGTTGGCTGCAGAGTCTGCGCAGCTCACATTAATGTGGTTTCATAGGTTAACCACCTTAGCTAAGGCTACCTTACGCGTTTTAAGGTTAGGTCAGACTAGTACGCCTACTCCATAGCCTGTTGTACTATTGTGTAAAAATGTAGGAGAGTCTAGGTTCATTCTTACAGGCTGCTTCATCTTGAAAACCAAACCTTCTTCCACTTGAATTCGTTCTTTACAATAGAGTGTATGATAGTATACATTGATAGTATAGTACATTCACACAATAAATGCTTATGAAATTAAAAAGTAGTGAATATATTAAAAATATATTCCAAGTTTATCATTCGTGGATAAAGAAGTCAATTCATAATCAGAGAGGATAGGCTTATTCGTCAAAATTAGGGCTCTGAATAGTGCTGGCTGAAGTCTCTTCTGGTTACACCCAGAACTTCCTAACGACGCCAGAACTTTACGATTGTATAATGATAATTCTGTTCATTTTCTAAGACGTATGTGTAGTTTTTAATTGATAAATGATTATTCAGTCATATGAGGAAGCTAATCTACTCTTTCTTAATTACTGTCACATAGAGACACTCGCTCAGTTTTTAGGCCACTTGCGGCTCTTCCTTACCAGCTCTGCAATTAACCCCTCTCCGTTCTGACATGGTTCTAGTTTAGATGTGTTTTTTTATTCTAAAGATTTATATGTCCATTTGGATGTAATTTTGTTGGATCATATTCAAGATTTTGTCACTCTAATAACTGTACTATATTGTGGTCAATAAACTTCTGTCTATCTATCTATCTATCTCCCCTGCTCAGGAGCCGTAGCTGACAGCACTGGCAGCATGAGTGCTCCTTACTTACTGATGGGAGCAATGCAAGTGCTTGGAGCTATCACTTTCGCCCTGCAGCCTCTGGTCATACGGGTCACAGGAATTGAGGTTCGCGTGCCTTAAAGAGGAAAAATCTTACTCATACTAGAAACTGCCCACAAGTAACAGGCTTGGATATAAAAGAAAGTAGTGAAATTATTGCCATTCATTTTTACACGTTCACATGTCGGTGAAATATCTTTTAGACTGAATCAGGAAATACAAAAGTGTACCTCAGGTTGAAATGTTTATTGTAATTCGATTGCTCGTTTTATCGGTTATACACTGGACAACTTTATTTATATATATATCAGAGAATTCACACACACTATCTATTCGGTGTTCAGACAATAGACAGTAAATTATACCCAATTTACGAAGCTTTACAACTACCTACGAAAACCAACTTGTAGAATTAAAAGAAATTTACAGTACATCAATGTTATGCTCGTGTAAGCGTCATATACTTTAAGAATGATGAATACTAAACTAGGAGTACAAACTATGTTGTGAACAATGAGAACTGGTTTAACCACGAGGAGATAAGAATGAGTGTGGCGTATGTTTCTGACAATAGGTGGTCATAAAATCGCAAAATTAACAATGCTTTGGACAATAGGCTACTCCTTCGCTTGAAAGAAGTAGATGGCGCGAGTTTTTTCAATCCTCTTCACGCTTTGGCACTACAAGACAAAATATGGTGATTACAATATTGGAGATAATGGTTACATTGGCCATAATCAAGAGTGAGATGGTTCTCTAACATGCCATCACAGCCCGAAAGACAGCAGAAGAAAATGTGTAAGGGTTAATTCGTTGTTTTCTGAAAGGCTTTCCAGAAGTATTCTTAGCTTTGTTTGAAGGTTCCTCGCCAGATTTATTTTCTACAGTCACGATTCTTCGTGGCCACACGCCAAAATCGAACCTCAATCAGGTTCTGCTGTTAATTCGTTCTAGCTTGAAATTCACCACCTAAGTTTAGACTGGACACAAAACCAGTATGAACTAACTTCCCTGCAAAAGTCTTCCATAAATTACGATACGATTTGATGGTATATTTCATTTCAGAGGTGATGGACTAATGCCAGTGAATATTGCTTTCATCTTTGATAACCAGTGCTTCTGGAAAACTTATGCAAAGACGCTTTATGCGTTACCACGGTTAGTTACGTTCTTGAGGTGTATGGCTTAATGTTTTATAATCTATCTAGGACAGTTTATGGTTAATGCTAATTGATGTACCATCTTTAATTTTTGTGGGTACAGCCACCATTACAGATCGAGTTCAAGCGAAGATGCAGTGCCAGACTACCCTAAAACAATTCACTTTATACGTTCAAGTTCGTTTACACCGAATTCCAGGGGACGATCGTCTGCAAAATTCGCTATAGGTATCATTCGTTATAAAAGGAGACAATTGAGATGATTGGATGACCTCCCTTGTTTTGACACAGAATGTAATCCAGACGATAAAGTATCGATCCTTCTAAGTGCATCAAGATTTCTAATACATTTCAATAAACGTCATTGTAAGTTCAAGAAGTGGATATGTATTTTAATGTTCAAAACAAAATTAAAGTTATGGTTGTAGTTTTTTCTTTATTTAAAACCTTTAAATGAGAAAGTGACACAGCATATTAATTCTTCTGCTTCACTTGGGGAACAGTTGTTTGATGTTTGTTTAACAATAAAATTATCACTTCGTTACATAATTCGTTACATACCTATAATTTTAAGTTCATTTATTTGAATTAGGACCGGGGATAAGCCTGAATTCGTTACAAGCCTGTACGTTATAGACGAACTTTACTGTATTTTATTAATTTCATTTATATTTTTATCTGTTCATTTATCAGTTTATCAACTTGTCTATTTTCTCTTTTCTGGTAATTGATCTCATCTTTTTGTATTTCCTATTGTAATCGGCAACTTTATCCAAATGGACACCATTCTCTTAGGAAGTTTGGCTTCCAAGTCAGCTGTTCCTGTAGGCTTGTTCCATATGGATAGTGGTTTATGTCTTGAAAAATAATAATAATAATAATAATAATAATAATAATAATAATAATAATAATAATAAAGCAAACTAGGAAATGTATCCCGATGGAAATTTCCAATCTCTTCTGTGGACTTGCCTAGATGAAATCCCAATTTGTCGGGGGTCAAGGACTTGTGACAAAATGAATATGGATTTGTCTGAGGAAACACATTAGCGTAGGGGTGTGAGACGCTTCTATAATCTATAGGAACGCAATGTGTTTTCCTGGCGCCATCGACATTCTCTAGCCAACGGCGTTTACAAACCATTTCTCACTAAGGCACAATCACGTCCCTCGAGTAAATCTAATCCTGGGAGCGCGTGTTTATACTCACCTGTTTGTTTGTTCTTCTTTCTCGTTTTGTTATTTCTCATCGAGTTTATTTATGATGAAAGTAACAACCATAGGTTCAGTTTCATTCCCGTTCCACCTCGATTCATTCCTCCTTCAGTTTCA